>NW_020664393.1:73482149-73507067 GCF_002925995.2 Terrapene triunguis | reverse complement strand
TTCGATTTAAGTAAAATCGAATTACCCTCGTAGTGTAGACATACCCTAAGAAGCAGCTATTAAAAAAAAAAAGAATCTGTAGTACTGCATATATCCCCTTCTCTGACTATAACCACACTTGGCTGGGGTCTGGCATGGCAACTCCTTAGATATGGTGGCTGATATGTGAAGCTTCCCATATTGCGCACTTCTGTTGCCATTGGACACCTGGAGAAAAGCCAAACTTTTATTACCTGAGCATGGAAATAAACGTGGGCATGGAGATGCTATTTCTTCAGAAATCACTAGAGTTATGCCCTAGAAATTGAACACAGAATGTGCCCTTTCATATTTAGAAGGAGAAGTAAGTGTTAAAAATACATTGGGGATTTTGTGATAAACCTGGGAAAATATTCTGCGTAGAGACCATGAGTTGGGTGTGTGAAGTGAGAGGACTGGGGTATGGCTATGGTTGGGCATAGCCTGTTCAGGAGGGATAAGGCAGAGGAGACATGTTGCAGTGAGCAGCTCAGGGTGAATTCTGGCGGACTCAGCACTTCAGGAAGAATCACATAGAAGGTCAAGTTTTCAATGTCTCCATGACCCTGTCCCACGTCCTGACCCACCCATGCAAGGTCCAATAAAATTGAGCCCCTAGAGCTAGAAGGATGGGCTAGCGGTTAGGGCATGTGCAGAAACCCTCTTTCTGGGCCACAGTTCCCTCCTTGGAGAGCAATGTGGGCACCTTACCCAGGGTGACATGCCAAAGTGTGATCTAGTCCATAATGTCTTACCTCAGTCCTAATTCCTATCATCTTCCCCTGGCAGGTTTGAGGATTCATACCGGGTCTATGGTACTTTGAAAAAGATGTCTACTTTTGGAACCAAAATTGGCAGTGAAAAATGCACAAAGGAATAAAGCCATCCCTTCCTCCTCGTCGCTTTCTCTGTCACAGTGTCTAGCTGCTGCCTTCAAATTCATACAGACTCATGATAAAATCAACACTAGATCAAATTCTTAATCAAGATTTTGATTCCACATCTGAGATTCCACAGTCTATTAATAATCCTGAATGATACGCAATGCCTGAGATTCTATTTCTATATCTACTCTACTCCACTGAAGATCAAAACCAAAGATCTGCATAGCCATTAATCCATGAGGGAATACTTATTACCACTTTCCTATAAAACTGTATAAGCTCAATCTAGCCCTAAAGCTGTGGAAGTTTTTGTTTGTTTGTTTATAATAACTAGAGCGCTGTCACATAATTTTTAGTAAATTTCACTTTTCTATGCAACTCATCAAGTTCCAGGTATCTAGCTTTAGCTGTTATGATTGTTCATACTTCTCCACTTCATATAATCATCCTCCTAAATAAATGTGGTGTGGTAAAATGAACTATTGCTTCATTATTAATAAGTCAATCATCAACTTGCTAAATACATGCCTTGTTTAACAAGCTTCGAACACAATTAGGCTTGATTGGAATTCTAGACTCTAGTGCCTAATAAGTGCTGTAGAAGAATCATAACAACACTGAATTCACAAACAAGCTGCCTCTTGTTGATTAATTCCAGATGATACATAGACAGAGAGAGCAACTATTTTTAAAGTAATAAAGAAAAAAAATTACCCTCCCCAAATGAAGTCAATGTGGAGAGAGGGAATGCTAGGAAAGAATGGGGCCAAGTGTATCTAAAATATCAGAGGAAGAAGCTCCATTGAAGCCTCTCTAGACTTTGAAGACACCCCTTTTCCCTACTGTCCCATTTGTGTACCATGTGACTTTCCAATTCTGCAAGCAGTCTTTCTAGTTAATGTTGGACTGAGACAACACTGACAACATCTAGCACTCTAATTATTGCCTAAAAACTAAATGAATTCCACTGGCTTCACATCCTGGCCATGCACCATCTGCTATGAGCCCCTCCACCAGCTCAACGTGAACCGAAACCCAGAATGTCCAGACCTTGGAGGCTCTCTTCCACATGTAGGAACCTACTGGTGGCACAGAGATACTGTAGCCACTCCTGTGTTACCTCCTGTAAAGGTGTGTTACCCTAGTGATCCCATTAATGTACCATTCCCGAGGGGTTGGGGGTTAGCAGTTGGCGTCTGACTGCATTAACCTGTGCTGATGAACCAACTCAGAGCAAAAAAGTTCCAAGATCTGGGGAGGCACAAAGGGCACCATTATGCTTCTCCCCCTCATTTATGTCATGTGCTTTCTGGTGACAATGAAGATCTTTCAGCCTTTGACAATGGAACAACAATCACCAGTTACTAACCTCGTCTCAATGTTTTCTCCCCCAGTCCTTCCATTCTGTGCATCCCCCACCAAAACCCTAATCAGAGGGCCAAACAAGGGCCTGAGGATACTTTTGCTACTTTTCATGTTGAGAGCTAGTGTATAATATATCGCTCTTAACCCTCTGCCACCCATTGCACTCTGTGCTGATATGAAAGATACCGGCGTTTGCCTGACACACATTCAAGTTATATGAGAGATAGTGCTAACGGAATTGTTTATCACTGCGCACTCAGTTCCATGTACAATTTATTATTATTATTTATGTATTTATGTAGTACCTGGGAGCCCCAGTCAGGGACCAGGGCCCCACTGAGCTAGGCCCTGTACAAGCACAGAAC
The DNA here is from genome assembly GCF_002925995.2 of Terrapene triunguis. Taxonomy (NCBI): domain Eukaryota; kingdom Metazoa; phylum Chordata; order Testudines; family Emydidae; genus Terrapene; species Terrapene triunguis. The sequence goes on along the minus strand of NW_020664393.1, from coordinate 73,504,435 downwards.
ATAAGGGCAGTCCCTACCCCAAAGAGCTTATCCTGTAAGACAAGAGGCAACAGGTGGATACAGACAGACAGATGGTAGAGCACAAGGGAACAATGAGACTGTATTGGTCACCATAATGGGCTGTAGTCTCAGCACATCAGCACCCTACGTTTTTTGTAGGCATCACTGAAAAGAGTTTTAAGGAGGGATTTGAATCAGGACAATGAAGAAGCTTTCCAGATGTTTACAGGTAGTTCCTCCCATGTGTGCGAGGCAGCATGGAAGACAGGACAAATGTGCTTGTTTGAAAATTTAATGAGTGGGTGATGAAGGCTGGCATCATTGTTGGATTGGAGATGGGAGTCATCATCTCAATAACGTCTGAGAGATGATAGGGAGGGTGGGGATGAGGCCATGAAAGACCTTGAAAACAAAGACAAGCAACTTTTGTTTGATGCAATGAAGAAAGGAAGCCAGTGGATGTTTATAGAGGAAGACGAGGAGTTATGCTAGCAACACTATAGTTATGGTTCCATTATAAACACTCATTGTCTATTTCTTATATGTTGACTTGTAATTATTAGGAAGGAATTGATTGAAAACATGAGCCTAATATGGAATTAAGATACCAGGAATAGCAGATTATTTGATCTCACCATAATACAGAACTGGATTTACAGAACAGAGCAGTACAGGGAAAAATGGATTCATGAAAGCAAATGCTGTGGAAATATGAAATCTAGTGATTCTGATGCAACAGGAGGAAATATTAAAATTCATGATGATGCAAGAAATCCTAGAAATCCTTAATGCTGTAATAAAAGACCAGCAGTCTATAATTCCTCTACCAAAAAACCCTGCAAATAACCCACCCATAACTGGGGACAATATGTTATCAATATGACATCATGAGGGTCTGCTGAGACTGAGGAGGGTAAAAAATAAATTTGTATTGGTAATGAAAAATTGCGGGTTGGGGGGGGGAATCAAACAAGAACGCAGAGTCAGTGAAGAGTTTTCAGAATTTAGGCTGAATCCCATCACAAACACTGGACCTCCAGGAAAACAAACAGTCACATTGTATCTGGAAATCCTCCAATGCTTGCAGACTGACTGCTCCCTCAGTTGGGACTATCAAGGTCTTTGGAGAAAAGACAGAGTTCTGGACATTATCCTCATCTTATTAGTATGAGTTTTCCTGATTTAATTAAATCAAGAGTAGAAAAGGTGGAAAGGCACACAACTTCTGTCTCATCCATGGGGCTTGATCTCACGTGTACAGGTGTAAATCTGGAATAACCTGAGGAGACTGGAGTTATTCCAGATTTATACCAGTATAGCTGAGATCAGACTCTAAAACCACAACGGACAATGAATTTACTCATCAGGGTGCAGCTGAGCTGAACTGGAGAGAGTTCAAAGAAGAGCCATGAAAGTGACTAAAGGATTTGAAAAAATGCATGATAGTGAAAGATTCAAGGAGCACAATCTGTTTAGTTTATCAATGAGAAGGCGGCTAAAGAGTGACTTGACCATAGACTCTAAGTGCCTACATGGGGAACAGAAATTTGATGCCAAAGGATTCTTTCATTTAGCAGACAAAGATATTACAAGTTCCGATGACTGAACGTTGAAGCTAGATAAATTCAGACTGGAAATAAAGGTGCATATTTTTAACAGTGACAGTAATTAACCATTGGAATAATTTACCAAGGGTTGTGGTGGTTACTCCATCAAGGGAAATCAAGATTGGATGTTTTTTTCTATTTTAGGAGAGGAGACTAAAAGAGCTTGGCTTGTTTAGCCCATCATATCAAAGATTCAGAGGAGAAATGACTGTTCTGAATAAATACATCAGAGGGGGACACACCTGGGAGGGTGAATAGCTATTTAAACTAGAGGACCGTGCTGTCACAAGAACAAATGGGTCTAAACTGGCCATGGATACATTTAGGCTGGGAATTAGATTAAAGTTTCTAAACATCAGAGTGGAGTTCAAGAACAGCTTGTAATAGGAGTTGTGGGGGCAAACAGCTCAGTAAGTTTCAAGAGAGAGATGGAGATATTTCTGAGTGGGATTGCATGATGGGGCTGCTTGTGGAGGTAGGGATTAGCAACCCTTCCAGTTCTCGTTTTGGGTTCCCAACATTTCTTGCTTCAGGGCCTCACCTGGGGTCAGGGAAGCATCAGAGGTGGCCATGGCTGGAGATGGGACCTTGGAAGGGGTGGGCCGGTGCTCTGAGGTGGCACTGAGCATTCTCTCTCTCAGGTGCTTGACTGGCTGGTTCTTGCTCACATGGTCAGTATCTAATTGATAATCATATGTGGGTTCGAGTAGGAAACCCCCTCCCCAGATTGGAAGGGACCTTGGGGTTTTTCTGCCTTCCTTTGCAGCACGAGGCCTGGTGATTTGCCAGGATCATCTGAGAATATCTCACTTAATCAGTTCCCTGCCATTACAGGGACTTTTGGTATCGGTGAAACTCAGTCCCTCCTACTCTCTGCCTATGGCACACAAGAGTTTAGTCTCTGTAATACTTTGGTCTCATTTCGATTGTTGGGTTTAGTTGGACTGGGTGGTGCTGGTGGCCTGTGATATACAGAGGGTCAGGATGATGTGATGGTCTCTTCTGGCCTTAAGCTCTGTGACTGTACTGTATGGCTGTAAAAATATGGTCTTGTTCAACCAGAACTACTTGCTTTGACTCACGAATGTCCTATGGCCTCTGTTACTTTGGAGGTCGGGCTAGATGATCACAATGGTCACTTCTGGCCTTAAAATCATTGAAGACCTGAAATCAGTCCTCATTGTTCATAATGGGGAACTAGATTATGTTGGTTACCCTTGGTTTCCCACATAACTATTGATAATTAATAATCAATAATAACCAATTAACTGATAACCAATAATTGATAAAAATTAAACTGATTATATGTTTAGCGAGAAAATTATCTCATGATCTGATTTAGTTCAACCATAAGAAAACTCGAATAAATCAGCTTTGACTGGGTTTATTGGTTAACAGTTAGTAGAGAAGCATACACAGAGGCATACAGTTACCAACACCTGCTGAAGATCTTCCCCTGTTGTTCTCTGGCAGCCTGCATCCAGACTGCCATGGTCTTACTTCCTCTAAGATTTAAGGGCAATTATACCCTTGTTAGCCTTTATGTATGTCATTCTGGTCCTTACTTATTTCCTCTTTTGGGTATATACTTCTCAGGCTATTTGCAAGGTGCCCTGTTCCATTGCAAATTTCCTACTGTCTCAACATCTGTTGGTTAGTCATTATTTTGCCCTTTTAAAAGACATACTTATTTGTTTCATATCTTGCAGTTAGTACCTTGCTAAAATATCTCCTAGAACAGTTTTCAAAACATGGTAAAGATTAGTACTTGGCAAAATTCCACTCTCTAAAGTTAGCTTCATCTTAACTGCAAGGCATCATGGGAGTCCTGCTCCCAGCCAAGACTTAAAATCTTTCTTGGGCTATTTTATGTGTCAGCATAACCAAGGGAAGAGTTTCCCAGCTCAACTAGTAAAAATGGCATGTCTGTTGCCAAGCAGAACAAGTTTCATTTATGCTTCTATGCAAGTATACCAGGTTACTGCTCTACCCAATACCACCAGTGTCCTGACTCCCTAGGAAATAATAGTGAGTCTTTTCCCCTCTCCCCCACTGGTTTTTCATTAAATTTTTTGAACGGTCTCAGTTTTATCCCAATGAGGAATGGAACATTCTTCAAATCTCATAAATGTTCACGGGATGGAGAAACTGTTTCTGACTCTGCTCCATACTGGGGCAGATTCTCATTTATACTAAGGCCCTTCTACTCCACTCTGAATTTTATACTTCCACAGTGATGTGGAGAGGTCCTGGTGTAAACACGAGTCTGGCCTATTATCTTTCCAATACAAAGACAGTGGCCCAGGTTCTCTCTCATTTAAACCAGCTTAGTTATGCCCAGTTACTCCATTAATTAACTAAATTAACTGATTAATTGATACGGGTGTAGATCAGTGGTTTTCAGACATTTTAGGCTGTGTACCCCTTTCCAGATAATGTTGCCTAGCATCTGAAACAGGCAGAGGAGATGCGTGAGGGGAGCACGTGGGGTCACGTGCCCACCCCTCCTGATTTCTGCCTTCCCTTTTGCAACAGCTCTTAGAGGTTTTCAAACTATGGGGCACGTTCCTTGGGGGGGGGGGCACAGAGGAATATTCAGGAGGGTGAGCAGCAATGCGAGTGGCCTGGGCCAGCCCTTTGCAGCAGGGCTCAGGGAGGGAACATCACCTCCACCCCCTAACTCAGCTCAACAGGTCACCCAATCTATCTGGGTTGGCGGGACGGAACCAAAAATTGTAACTCAAATGAGCTGAGCCTCCCCTGCGAGTTTTACAAATTTTTGGTCACACCTCTCCCCCACAACCCAGATAGGTACTCCCTCCCTGAGCCGTGCCCCACAGGGCTGGCCCTAGCCACCTGGCATCCCCGGCCTGAGCCGCCCCACATTTTAAAAAACCTCTGTACTAAATAAAATGTGTCGTCCACCATTAAAGGATTTTTCGTGTACCCCCTAACAAGAGCTCGTGTACCCAAGTTTGAAAGCCACGGGTGTCAATGAATATTAGACCCACTAAGCCTTAGAGATAACTAGGTGTGTCAACTCTCTGTAAAGACCCTTTGTGACATGACATTATTCAGTTCGCTCTAATTGTGAAATTTACTTATACACCTCTATATAACGTGACCCGATATAACACGAATTCGGATATAACATGGTAAAGCAGTGCTCCGGGGGAGGGGGAAGGCGCTGCGCACTCTGGCGGATCAAAGCAAGTTTGATATAACACGGTTTCACCTATAACGCGGTAAGATTTTTTGGCTCCCGAGGACAGCATTATATCGGGGTAGAGGTGTAATTAGCAATGTATAAGAAACTCAGGTCAGCTGCTTAATTGGAAGCAGAGATTTCTTGGCGCTTTCCAAATACACAATATTAGGAAGTAAAAATCAAATGCAAATAACATCTTTTTGGAAGAGTGTACAACAAACCCAGTGTTCTACCCCGTTCCAATTAGGGTTTTATTAAATCTGCTGTGACGCTGAGTCACCTTGCCAAAGCAGGAAACAGGTGAGCTATATATCATGCTCCAGTGAAGAAATCCATTCACTTCCACCAACTCTTGAAAGGTGCAGAAGACATTTCCTGTCTTCCCAGAAAGGAAAGGTAAGATTTACATTCCTTTATTTAACATGTGGAGACCTTATTCTCAGGTTTTAAAATATAATCTGCTACAAAGAAGGCTGTCTGAAACATTCAGGCACTCAGAGCAACCTAATGCCTGGATTTTTTCTCAATGAAATGAGGAAGGGTAAAATATAGGGAAAGGGTTAGCCAAAGTAAGAAGAGAAAATATGGAAAGAATCAAGAAACAATAAAAAGTGTCCTTTACACGATGTGACTAGGCAATAAAGCAGCAGTTAAGCAGGGGTATTAAATAATAGATATGTTTAAATTCCAGTTCTTTGTGTGCACTGTTGGCTTAGATAAAATTCTCTTCAGGACAGGGATCCTGTCTCCTTACATAGCTGTAAATTACCTTGCACATATAGAAAGCTACCTAAAGAACAATTGTAGTGTGTATAATTATAAAACAGTTTCACTAGATAATAAATAATGAATTGGGGGGCTGCACTTTTGTAAGAGAGGAAGACAGCCGGTTTGTATGAATAGTTTAGGCTAGATTGAGTCTTTCCAAGACTCAGTCCTTGGGAGGGGAACAGAAGCACACACAAGAAGATTTCTGCCTGTAATGCTGAAATAATACAGGCTGGAGGTATTACGGTACTGATCCTGCAATGGTGCGCATGGATCAGCCCCATGATGTCAATGGGACTTTGCACATGTACGGAGCACAGAGCTGATTGCAGGATCAGGCTCTAAAGTTTAACTCTCCAAGCAACTAGGTTTACAGCTTCTAATGCAGGGGTTCCCAAACTGTGGTACGTAAGCCGCTGGGGGAGGGAGTATGTGGGAGAAATTGTGTAATGGTGGGTTTTATTTATTCATTATTTTATTTATTGCATTTTCATAATAGGCTACTGAGATGAAGCTTTAAAACTCAGTGGGAGTTTGTTATGTACAATACAGTTAAATAAAAATACGGTTAATTTACTTTAAGATGTACCAATGGGAACACAGATACGCAAAGACGCTGACATACGGCACCTTCCCCTCCAATCACCGTACAGCACGGGTTCCATTACTCAGAAGCTGTCCAGTCTAACTGAGCTCAGAACTTAATCAGGGTTTTTTACAGTTGTATACATTGCACTATAACTATATCTGTACATAACAACGAAATGTGGACAGCTGGTTAAAGACAGGTAGTGTTACGAAGAACACACAAAGTATCAGTGATGAGAAGGGTAGGAGTATACTGGCAGCTGGTAGATCTGGAAGGGGCTATGCAATAAGAAAAGTTTGGGAACCTCTAGTCTAAAGCATAAGCATTTGGGTGAAAAGGACGGGGTTTTTGAAAACATCTAAGTAAGTAGGAGTCCTATTGACACCCAATAGGATCCTGCAGGCATTTTTGTAATTTTGTAGGAATCATGTAAAAAACTCATCATTATATTTTGTTTTTATTACAAAATTTTAGAATGAACATTTTTGCCATTTCCTTTGGGGAGATTCTCAGTCCTATGTGCAAATTTAACCATATTCACAATCTCTATGAGTTGGTTATTTTCACCTCAGAACATGCCACAGCATATATTTTCCCAAGTTTTTAATGCCAAAGTCACTTCTATGTGAAAAATTCATTTTTTCCACTTGGATAAGAGCACAGTTTGCTCTAAGAGTGGCCCGGTTCCACCTGAAAACAGACACATTTTAGCTTGAAATACTTGTGTACAGCTACAAATTTACCAAAAAATCCTCCTATTGTCTAGTGCAGAATGAAATGCGGGGGGGGGGGAATCATTTTATTAAGAATATTTCTTTAATCTCAAGTACTGGTGCAGTCATGCCTAATATTATATTTGGAAATAGTAAGGTAAAGTTATAAGATAACAAATGTGTACTAATTATACCTTAAAGTCAAACCAACGCCGTACCAGAAAATGTATTACCAGGAAAGAAAAATTACATATATTTACCCTAAGGATCAGCATTAAACTGTTTAGTTTTAGAAGTTAAGGCCAGATCCTTAGATAGTGAAAATGAACATAGTTTCATTGCCAGCTGAGAAACTGGCCCATAATGAATCCATATGCCACAGACATATACAATTATAGATACTTTGTATGTTCATATCTGTATTTGGGGAGCTGAGATTACAACCTTGGTTCTAAAATTGCAGAAAACACACTACTAGACCAGTTCAGCTACAGCAGAAACTCTTTTAATGGTAGCAGTAGAAGGTCCCTTATCCTCCATATGAGTCAGCTACTAGAGTACAATGTCACAAGGCAAGTATACTACTAGACTGCCAATACCTCGCATCAGATAAGTCTACAGCTAGACAATACCTTGTCGAAGCCAAGAGGAGTGCAAGCAGACATTAAGATTGTGGAAGACATAATGGACCAGTTCCTTACCCGGTGTAAATGGATTGAGTTTCATTGACGCCAATACAGTTTTAGAGACTGAAGTTGATAGAGCTACAAGTAAGGATATGGCCCGTTGCTTCCAGCATCATACAAGCAATGTGGTGAGCAGTGGAGCTGGCTATACTGGTAGGAAAAGTGCAACCTGCTTTCCCCCCACGCACCCTGTCAACGTGCTCTCTTTGCAAGTAGCTCTAGAGACCCACTTCTGCAGCACATGGTAATGTCAGCTAACCCCATCATCATTTTACCAGGAATACATTAAACCACAACCATCAACCTCCCTCTAAACCAAATATAAAACTAAGCTAATAATAAATCAACCTGGCATCAGACACTTAAGCCTACTTAGACTGGGACTTGGGCACAGGACCAATGGAAGTGAGTTGCAGCCCAGCCACTAGCCCAAGCCGATTAAACCACAGGTACTGAGAGCCAAAGCCTCCAAGCAGATCCTAACTACAATGACAGGGAGCAAAGATCCCCAGAGATAATTGTGTCCTGGGCCTTACAAGGATTTGAAAATACTCCCGAGCACTTTTTGAATTGCACCCAGAATCAGAGAGAAATGCAGTGTAAGGATTCAAGCACACCTCTCATATGCTGAGAGTCCTGTACAGGGCAAGAAGTGGGCAGCTGCATTCTGCACTGGATACGGCTCCTAGGTGGACCTCAAGGGCAGCCTTGCATCCCAACAGGTCATCATTGCTGTCTCCCATTCACACAATTATGCTATGAGCAAACCTTCTATAACAAAAGTCCTGAAACAATTTATCTTTCCTGGGACACAATCCCTGGCCCAGCTCCTGATCTATAGCAATATTCCAGTGCTGGTCGTTAATCACCTACCCTTTGAACATGAACACAGCAAACACATCAACGTTTATTCGTCTCAGTTATTCAGCTAGATCAGGGATAGGCCACCTATGGCACTCACACTGCCCAGGTCCTGGCCACTGGTCCGGGGGGCTCTGCATTTTAATTTAATTTTAAATGAAGCTTCTTAAACATTTTAAAAACATTGTTTATTTTACATACAACAATAGTTTAGTTAAATATTATAGACTTATAGAAAGAGACTTCTAAAAACGTTAAAATGTATTACTGGCACGTGAAACCTTAAATTACAGTGAATAAATGAAGACTCAGCACACCACTTCTGAAAGGTTGCCGACCCCTGAGCCAGATTGTGACTAGGACTATGCATTCACACTGGGGAGAAGGAATCCCCCCTCAGCATTCTCACGTGAGCTACTCAAAGATGGGGTAGGTGTAGACGGAGTTACTTACCCACTTACTCTCTCCCCAGAGCAGGTGGAAGGGGAATGAACAGAGACTCAGCTCCTGCCCTTACTCACTGGCCAGAGTCACGAGGAAAGCTGTGGGAGCTGGAGGTAGAAGTTTACATTGGTGCTATAGACCAGCAATAAATTACTATCCTGAGGAGCAAGGAGAAAACAGAAGGAATTGAGTCAGAGAAGGATGTCTCCTAAGGATACTTCTGGGAGCTTATACACCACCCCTTGCTCAGGGTTGTATCTAATGTTACCATCTAGCCCTAAACCTTATTTTCCTTCCATGCAGATGGCCACCTCCCTGCTTTCAATTATAAACAAAGGGCATTGGTTTGAACAAAATCGAAGGGGCTAAATTCAAATCAGGTTTGCACTGGCTTCTGCTGCTGTAACCTCAGGTGCATGTCCCCAGCAGTAGAAAATCTGCTGAGGAGGCAGCTATGGTACCATGTCTTCAGCATCCCCTCCACAATGGGATGGACAGTATGGGCAAGTGCAATCCCATAAGTGGCTAGGAAGGGAGTATTGCAAAGGTGGGTAGCGCACGTGCTAATTCAGTGCATCCCCTCTGCAGTCTCCACAGAGAAGATTCCTATGGAGCTCTGGTTAGAAACCAAACCTGTCCCCACATAACTAAAGCCCGAAGACAGAGTGGCAGCAGTAGTAATGTCTCCCCTTCCTCCATGCAGGGAAATTAGGACATCCCTCTACACTTAACTTAGTAGAAAGGAAAACCCTCTAGTAGAGGAGCATGTACTGTGAGAAAAACATGGGTTCCTGGTTGGCTCATAGTGCTGTTAGAAGTAACAGAGAGAGAAAGAAAGGAGCATTTTTTTCTCTAGTATAAAGACCTGGTGACAAAACCACTACCTTTCTGATTGAGAAAAACCCCAGACATATACAGCACATAGCAGCATGCTTCTGCTGGGATGTATTTAAATAAACATAAGCTATAGGCAGGAAAGAGAACTAAGCAGGTTGTTCTTCCCTTTTCAGAGATGATTCTGCTGGCTGCATTCCTGGGCCTGGCTGCTGTGCTGCAGCCATCCACCGGACAGGTAGGACGAGAGTTGGGTGGGAAACATTTTTCCAATCCCATGAATATTTTGAGATTTCTGAATCACAATGAAAAGTAAAAATGTCAAATATGTTTGCAAACTGATAAATAAAAAATCATTTTTACGTCATTTGAAATGTTCCACTTCAGTTATTTCAAAGCATTTCATGTTGATTTTGACCCATTTTTGAGGGGGTGGAGGGTGAAATTTTAAACCCAGTTAAGTCCCTAAAGCAATACAAGCACTTAAATCCTTTAAATGGCATAAGTGTTCAAGGCAAACTAAAGCAGTGGCTCTCAACCTTTCCAAACTACTGTACCCCTGGCAGAAATCTGATTTGTGTTGAGTACCCACAAGTTTCACCTCACTTAAAAACTACTTGCTTACAAAACCAGATATAAAAATACAAAAGTGTCACAGCACACTGTTACTGAAAAATTATTACTTTCTCATTTTTACCATATAATTATAAAATAAATCAATTGGAATATAAATATTGTACTTACATTTCAGTGTATAGTATATTGAGCAGTAAAAAAAAGTCATTTTCTGTATGAAATTTTAGTTTGTACTGACTTTGCTAGTACTTTTTATGTAGCCTGTTATAAAACCAGGAAAATATCTAGATGAGCTGATGTACCCCCTTGAAAACATCTGCGTATCCTCAGGGATACACATATACCTGGTTGAGAACCACTGAACTGAAGGACAGATTCTGCAAATACTTTCCAGATTAACTTTACTCACATAAGTAGTCCTCTCATTAGCAATAGGATTACTCATGTGAGTAAAGTCAGACACATGAAGAAGCAATCATAGGATCAGGGCCTAAGACCCTGAGGCTGAGTAAGGTTTACAAATGAAAAGTGAAATGACACACACATGCAGTAATACTGACCGAGCTTAGATAGTCATAACTGGGAAAACAGAGGGTTACAAAGAAAACTGTTTGGTAACCTTATGTATAACATTCACAATCATGAAGAAATTCTATAGTATACTAAAGAACTGAAACATTTCATGGTATTTTCACGGATGGTTCTTCTCGATAACAATCCAAAGCAGTACGGACGATGCATGTTTATTTACATCATCTGAGTCAGATGCCACCAGCAGAAAGTTGATATTATTTTTTGGTGGTTTGGGTTCTGTAGTTTCCACATCAGAGTGTTGCTCTTTTAAGACTTCTGAAAGCATGCTCCACACCTCATCCCTCTCAGATTTTGGAAGGCACTTCAGATTCTAAAATCTTGGGTCAAGTGCTGTAGCTATCTTTAGAAATCTCATGTTGGTACTTTCTTTGAGTTTTGCCAAATCTGCAGTGAAAGTGTTCTTAAAATGAACATGTGCTGGGTCATCATCCAAGACTGCTATTAAACAAAATATATGCAGAATGCAGATAAAACGGAGCAGGAGACATACAATTCTCCTCCAAGGAGTTCAGTCACAAATTTAATTAATGCATTATTTTTTTAATGAGTGTCATCAGCATGGAAGCGTGCCCTCTGGAATGGTGGCTGAAGCATGAATAGGCATACAAATGTTTAGCATATCTGGCACCTAAATACCTTGCAATGCTGGCTACAAAAGTGCCATGCAAACGCCTGGTCTCACTTTCTGGTGACACTGTAAATAAGAAGAGGGCATCATTATCTTCTGTAAATGTAAACAAACATGTTTGTCTGAGCGATTGGCTGAACAAGAAGTAGGACCGAGTGGACTTGTAGGCTCTAAAGTTTTACATTGTTTTGTTTTTGAGTGCAGTTATGTAACAAAAAAATCTACATTTGTAAGTTGCACTTTCACAGCAAAGAGATTGCACTACAGTACTTGTATGACGTGAATTGAAAAATACTATTTTTTTTATTTATCCCTTCTCAGTGCAAATATATGTAACAAAAAAATTACACACACTTTGTATTCTGTATTGTAATTGAAATCAATATATATGAAAATGTAGAAAAACATCCAAAATATTTAATAAATTTCAATTGGTATTCTATTAACAGTGCAATTAAAACTGCGATTATTCACCATTATTTTTTTAATTGCAATTAATTTTTCTTAGTTATTCACGTGAGTTAACTGCGATTAATTGACAGCCCTAGTAAATAAATAAATAATAACACATTCAGTGGAGTTTTCCTATCTTTAACAGAATTGTATTTGGCCCAATATATTTCAAAGAATTTGGCAGTCTAAAAATTCTAAGATTAGATAACACTATCAGTTTCTGATTGCTAAATTGTACTCACTGGGACCACACGTGAAGTAAGGTGCTATATAGCATAGAATAAAGATATTAGAATCTGATCTATAATTAATTAATCAATGATTGACAGATTCATTCTGATGAAATTAAGTTTATACACATAATTAGTTCATGAAATATTTTAAGGACACATTAATTGGAATTGATTCCTAGGTTTACATTAAAATATTTTAAACTCACACAACCAAATACAGGAAAAACTATTGTACGTTCCTTTAATTTAGACTCCAGGTTTAGCTTCTTTGTCAACTGACAACGCATATCGACAAAAGGAGATTGTTGACAAGCACAATGCCTTAAGAAGAGGGGTGATGCCAACCGCTAGCAACATGCTGAGGATGGTAAGATGCATTTTGCAAAGCAATCTATAATGCATACAAACCCTATCAATGTTACTAGAGAATTTGGAAGGGCATAGCATATCCCCTGGCAGAAAACATGCCATTTGAATCCTTTCCCTGATAAAAAGTTAATGAACATAGGAGTTAGTAGGGGAAGGGAGAATGTTGGATATGACAAATCTTGTTGCTTATGAAAAATGATATCTCCTTTTGAACTGAAGGGAAAAACCACTAGGTCTGGTCTCCCAGGTTGCCCTGTGATGTATTCTCCATCTAGCTAACCACCATGATATCTAGCCTTCTCCTAAGGTGTGCAGCTACTGAGCTGCTCCTCATTTTACTGCCCAAATGAGAGAGAAGGAATTGTCAAGAAAATTTTAAACACTGAAAATGCAATTCCCAAGTGTATGTCCTCTTCTATGTTCTGCATTACGAAGTACAAAGAGGTACACATCTGAACACCTAATGTTTCTCATTTAATTAAGGAATGGAGTCCGGCAGCTGCAAAGAATGCCAAGAGTTGGGCAAATCAATGTACTTTATCCCATAGTCCCCCAAACAGAAGGACAACTAGTAAGTAAAGTATCACTTTTAAATGAACAATGCTTCATTCAACTCATTATACAAACAATTTGCAGATAATGTAACCCCATTCATATTTAAGTGGTATTAATATTTTGCTGAATGAATAACATTTATAACACTGGAGTGTATGGATTCATCTATTCTGCATATGCAACATTTTTTTGAATATTGACTATAATTTCAACATCAAAGAAATAATGAAAAATTTCCAAGAAATTTCACCATTTTTAACTTCTGAAGAAAAATTGGGAAAAAAATTCATTTTTTTTTTAGATTTATCTCCTTCCAATCCCCCTCCTCCCATTCTTTATCCCCAAACAGCTCTAATAATATGAAAAGTGCTTGGTGAGAAGGTAAATCTCTTTGAATTGAGGTCACTTGCATTTGTTCACAGAGTGATGAACAAGGCTATTGTTAATTTGAGTTTATGATTGATTCAAGAGTGAATCCAAAGCAAGACCGGACGTGAACACTCCTGACACATGAGAAAGTTAGAATCCAGATCCAAATTTAGGCTTTGATTCTGATCCACGTTGCACTAGTTTTACACTGGTGTAATTCCACTGACATCTATGGAGTTACTCCTGATTTAAGAATCTTTTCAAGAAATCCTATTTTCCCAATATTTTTATACCAAACACCAGGATGGATTAACAGTAGATCCTTAAAATCTGGACATAGTTTATGGAGGAAACAAGAAGGCTGGGCCAATATGTGACTATTCACGATGTGGGGAGGGATAGCTCAGTGGTTTGAGATTGGCTTGCTAAACCCAGCGTTGTGAGTTTAGTCCTTGAGGGGGCCACTTAGGGATCTGGGGCAAAATCAGTACTTGGTCCTGCTAGTGAAGGCAGGGGGCTGGACTCAATGACCCTCTGGGGTCCCTTCCAGCTCTATGAGATAGGTATATCTCTATATATTATTAGACAAGGAACAAGGGGGCAATGTCAAGAAGTTTATTTGTGCTGGCAGCAATGTCTGTCCAGAGTGGATGGATCTCAGAGTTTTAGGGATATGTTGGCATTTTGGTGTATCTGGGTTCTGCTAACTTATCGCTGCCGTGAAAGTTCAGATAAACATCTGAATCTTTGAATACTTATGAGAACCAAAGGTAACCTTTGAACCGCTGGAATTTACCCAACACTATTCACTCATGACCTGAAGAATGACAGAGGCCAGGGTTGTAAAATGTGGGGTATTCAGGAAATGAAATAGATTCTTCCCACCAGGCTCTCCTAGAAATTCCTGAATCTTCTACTGGTTCTCCCCACATGCTGAAGCTTTTGTATCTTCTTAAGCCCCTTTCATCAGCTTTTGTGAATGGTTTCCTTTCCATTTTCAGCAGTGGGCTGTGGCGAAAATCTCTACATGTCAACTGCACCCAATTCCTGGTCAGATGCAATTCAAGCCTGGTACAGTGAGGTGGGAAATTTCATATATGGCATTGGGTCAACCACACCAGGTGCAGTGATTGGCCATTATACTCAGGTAAAGGACCATAACACCACTTGTCATATTCATGTTTTAACTGATACATGCTTGGCTAAATGATTAGAGGTTTTTAAGGCCCGGCTTGACAAAGCCTTGGCTGGGATGATGTAGTTGGTGTTGGTCCTACTTTGAGCAGGGGATTGAACTAGATGACCTCCTGAGGTCTCTTCCAACCCTAATATTCTATGATTCTGTGATTACCAGGGGTAGGAGAAATAACAGCCTCAATATACTTAAAGGGAATAAACACCATAAAGGATAAGAATTATTCCAACAGAACAAAAGTAATGGGACAAAAAACAAAATAAAACTATGGAAACTGTAGACTAAATATTATGACCAATTTCCCCACAGTGAGGTCTGTTAGACCAAGGAACGTGGTGGAAACTGTATGGCTTGCATAATTTAAAACTAGGCTAGACCAAGCTCCATAAATTGTAGGGAACAATACCACATTGGCAAAGAGAGAGAGAGAGACTAGATAACCTACTAGATTTTTTTTCTTGTGGGAGTAATGTTGTTCTTGCTGTTGTTGTTCAGGCCCTAAATTAACATCATCTTTCCTTCAATACATTCTTCAGACCCATACACACACACTCACTCTCATGCACTACTTATAAACTAATCAAGCTAATTCCCCTACAGGCTAGGAAAGAAGTAAGTGTAAAAGAGACTTAATTTATATTTGTAAATTTTTTGGAGGCATTTGATTATTACTGGAATGGGGGCGAGATAAGAACCTAGAGAGATAAACATCTGTAGATTGGTTTACAAACGCTCTGTACAATTGTATTGTCTTAGATTTCATGACCAGAAGGAGCCATTATGACCATCTAGTCTCACCAGTTGCGTGTAACACAGAGTAGATAATTTTATCTACTGATTCCTGCCTCTTGTCCAACAATTTGTGGTTGAACCAGTGTATATGTTTGTATGTCTATGCCTGATTTAAAAACTCCAGGTGACTGAGAATCTACTATGTTGCTTGGGTTTCATTCCAATTACATCCTAGATGGTTTTCTATGAAGGGTGAATAAGACAATATGAAAACTACATAGTGTTTCTGTTTCCTTTCCTACAAGATGTAACATATTCTGCTACACTGTGTAATAAGATAATATGCCCAAATCTCAACTTCATAGGAAAATGCTTTTAAATGTATATTTTATTATATTAAAAATATAGAGCCCTTCATATTCACTCATTTATTTACTCTTCTCTCTCCAGGTGGTTTGGTACAAGTCTTACCAGATTGGTTGTGCAATTGCCTATTGTCCTCAGAGATTTTACAAATACTATTACGTTTGCCATTACTGCCCTGCGTATGTATTAACTATGGATTTCATTGATTATCGGAATTCCTTAGTGCTTTAATTCATCAAAATGACCCAAGGAGCTGTCAGCTACATTGCAAAATGCAGCATATTTTTTAAAGTGGGCTTATGGTCAGAGGAGCAATTCAGTAATAATGGTATGCAGAAGCATACATGCAAATTACATTTTGAAATAAAACAACCCACAAACCCCCCAATAATTGCCCAGTGAGGTCTGCTCTGCTCAAAAATCTAAGCATTTTTTCTTAACAGCCGGGTAAGTGAAAAAGAAGATGCTCGTATTTCTAACTAATAGGGGCCTGCAAGAAACTTTCCCTAGGACATGTTATCTACTAACTGCCTCCTGCAAGGTTTCTTGCACCTTCCTTTGAAGTAGCAGCGCTGGTCATTGCGAGCCCGCTACTCAGGATGGCACATAAGCACTTGCAAGTATTGTAAGCAATCTATCATTAATAAGGCTACGAGTCTGTCACGGAGGTCACAGAAGTCACAGATTCCATGACCTTCTGTGACCTCCGTGACTTCTGCAGCGACTGGTGCTGACTCAGGGGCTGCCCGAGTGGGGCAGCCCCTGGGCCAGCAGCAGCAGTTTGGGTGTGTGGGAGGGGGCTCAGGGCCAGAGGCAGGGGGTTGGGAGGTGTGGGGGGGGTGCTTACCTCAGAGTGAGGGTCTCCCCAGCTCCCACTGGCATGGCCCTGCAGCTCCCAGGCAGCGGAGGGGTCAGGGGCCGCTCCGTGCTGCACACTGCCCGCTCCCACAGGTCCTGCCCCCGCAGCTCCAATTGGCTGTGGTTCCTGGCCAGTGAGCACTGTGGCAGCTGGCGCTTGTGGCGGGAGCAGCATGCTGAGCCCCCTGGCCCCTCCACCGCCTAGGAACTGCAGGGACGTGGAGTGGGTAGGGAGCCCAGCCCCCTATCAGCCCCATCAACCCCCCCCCCCCCCCCCCTTCGGCGGGGGCCCCGGACCATGGTGCCGCCCCCCCCCCACCACCACCACCAGCAGGGTCCTGGGCCACCGTCCCCAGCACCCAAGGCGCCCCAGACCACCCACCCCCCCGAGCACCATTGGCCCCCCACCCAAGTTTTAGTCACTGGTATTTTTAGTAAAAGTCATGGACAGGTCAGGGGCCATGAATTTTTGTTTACTGCCCGTGACCTGTCCATGACTTTTACTAAAAATACCTTTGACTAAAACGTAGCCTTAATCATTAACAATAAAGACAACGGGGTAAGATTTTCAAAGCAGTGCATGGGATTTGGTCATACACCTTTGATTCATTTTAATATTTACATTTTGACATTTGAAATTATTGTTTGACACATACCAGACTAAGGGTGTGTCTACACTGCAGCCAGGGATGTGATTGCAAGTCATGTAGATGCGTCTGTGCTAGTTTTATTCTCACTAGCTTGCAAAATATAGCAGTGAGTGTGTGGTAGAGCAGACATCAGCCCACGCTGTATAAGCCTGCCTGACCCTGCTGGGCACATACTCACTTGTCTAGTCTGTGCTGAAGCCTGTCCCATGGCATCTTTGCTCCATTAGCATTGCGGTTAGATTAGAACTAGTGCAGGACTGTCTACACAACCAGCAAATCACACACACACACACTACTGCAGTGTAAATGTCCCCTGAGTGTAAATGAAGATGTGTGTTGTAGGATGACTTCACATTTTATGCTGTTTAATTTTACCATTTCAGGGGGAATTACAGAAACCTAATGAGCACACCTTACAAATCAGGGCCAGTGTGTGGAGATTGCCCTAATGCTTGTGACAACAGACTATGCAGTAAGTTTTAGCAGTTTGAAGTATTGCAGTGGCAAAGTTGTCACTTACTAAAACAATGTTTAATTCCCTTGGTGGGAAGGCTTTGAGAAATTATCAACTCAAAAATCTTGCCTACAGAACATGACTGCGAGGTCCTTACACACACTCATTGCTAACCATGTTATATTTAAAAATGAGCATGTGTAGGGGCTCATGTAAGGGCTTCTGAGAGGGGATAGTTATCCTGTCAGGGGACTGTCATAACGTTATCGTGTCCCCATCAGAAGAGAAGATTGAGGAGGACATGATAACATTCTTCAGATATGTCAAATTTCATTATAAAGGAGATGCTGATCAATTGTTCTGCACGTCCTCCCAGGGTAGGACAAGAAGTAATCGGCTCAGTTTATAGTCAGGGAGATTTATGTTAGATAGTAGGAAAATCTTTCTAACTGTAAAGATAGTTAAGCATGGGAACAGGTTACTAGGGAGGATGTGGAATCCCCGTCATTGGAAGGTTTTTTGGTTTGTTTTTTTTTAAGAACAGGCTAGGTAAGTATGTCAGGAATGGTCTAGGAATACTTAATGCTGCCTCAGCATGGGGGCAGATGACCTCTCAAGGTCGCTTCCAGCCCTACATTTCTATGATTCTGTACTGAATAGGACTTTGCAATTGTTCATATTTATTATTTGCTTTATGATAGTGCTTACGAGCCATGATCATGGGCCAGGACCCTGTTGTGCTAGGCACCACATAAGTATATAATGAATTCTATTGAAATCAATGAGAGAACTTGTGGAGTAAGTTTATATAGAGAGATTATAGAGAGAGAAATATAGCTGGGCATATGCTGCTTAATATGAGCCAGGAGATCATTAAGTTCCATACCTCCGCCACCCCCCCCCCCCCACCCCAAAAAAAGGAACTTGTGACAATGTTAAAAATATTTAACACCTACAATGGCATGAGCAAGTTCCCTCAAGGGTTTTAGACCGAGTCATTCATCCAGTGCAGTGTTTCTCAAACTGGGGTCGCCGCTTGTGTAGGGAAAGCCCCTGGTGGGCCGGGCCAGTTTGTTTACCTGCCCCGTCCGCAGGTCCAGCCGATCGCGGCTCCCACTGGCCGCGGTTCACCACTGCAAGCCAATGGGGGCTGCTGGAAGCGGCGGCCAGTACGTCCCTCGGCCCGCGCTGCTTCCAGCAGCTTCCATTGGCCTGGAGAAGCGAACCGCGGCCAGTGGGAGCCACGATCGGCTGGACCTGAAGACGGGGCAGGTAAACAAACCGGGCCGGCCCGCCAGGGGCTTTCCCTACACAAGCGGCGACCCCAGTTTGAGAAACACTGATCCAGTCCATGAGGGAAAATGGCATTTTCCTACCTCTCATTCTGGGTAATAGTTTTCCAGCCTCAGTGTGGAACCTTTCCTCACCCTGGTGAGCACTTACTTATGCAAGTAGCTCCACTGAAGCCAGTGGAACTCAGTCTCCACCACGTGAGTGAGCATTGGCACATTCCAGCGCTTTGTGTTTCGTGTATTAGCCCCCTTTGCCTCTGAACAACAAATTTCTTCCAAGATTGCTGTGGTGCCTCTCTAACTGCAGCAGCTGCCAGGGAG
Source organism: Terrapene triunguis (assembly GCF_002925995.2). Lineage (NCBI taxonomy): Eukaryota > Metazoa > Chordata > Testudines > Emydidae > Terrapene > Terrapene triunguis. The sequence goes on along the minus strand of NW_020664393.1, from coordinate 73,485,080 downwards.
TGTGCGAGAAAAAGCTGGCCCAATGGCTGAGTGTTTCACCTGCTATGTCTCCTAATGTTCCTCCCCAGGCAGAGAGAGGCGGCTCTCGTCCCCCATTCTTATGTGGTAGACTGTCAGTGCCTTTTGCTAAAAACCAAAGCCACTTGTATTTGTACACTAAGAACTGCAGAGTATATAGAAAAACCTGCAATGGATTTTGCAGTTGTAACTTCTGAGAGCCACAAACTCCTGGAGGTGCTGCACCTGAGGCAGGCACAATGCTTCTGGGAATAAAGGGACAGTATGGCTGCTCTCCAAGTGAGACTGTGCCAAGCCCCTGGGCAAAGGTACAAGAGAAGTAGGACAGTTCCATATGACTTCTTCCTCCAGGACTACCAGGAAGATATAATGATACACTTCACAGAATACACTAGGTTTGCAAATCTGGATAGCTCATTCTTGGGACAAAACTCTTATGGGAAATAGAAGGAGAAAGAACTGATCTAGTCTTATTAAAATGTGACTGACCTGACTTGTCTTGTAATTGTATTGTAATAAGCTGTATTAAAACAAAGTATTGCTGCACCTGATAAATTGCCTTAAACTAAGTGAACAATTTTTCTGTTAGACTTCTACAACTTTACTGGGGAACAAATAAAACTGAACAGAAAAAAAATACAGTGAAAAATACTTATTGAGTCAAAATATGCTTTAAAGGAAACAGCATGGGGCTTTTTCCCCCCTCCTCTTGTTAATACCTAATCTTATGCTCTGTTTCATTTTCAGCCAATCCTTGTAAGTATGTGGACGTTCACCCAAACTGTCCTAGTTTAAAAGTGTTCCCTGGATGTACAAACCCCACGATCAAGGCAAGATGTCCTGCCTCCTGCCATTGCACCACTGAAATAAAATAACAGCCTCTGATTCCTCCCTTCATGGAAATTCTTCTTTTTAATGACAGCATCTTTTAGAAAATCAGGGTCCCATCTTGCAGCCCTTATATATGAAATCCTACTGACTTCAATGGGATTACTCACCTGAGTAAAGGCTGTAAGATCTGACCTTTCATCTCATGTTTTTTTCTGCTTTAATTCTTTGTTTTAAAATGTAGTAGATTTTTCTTCCTTGCCTGAAAGTCAGCACTGTACATGATAGACTTGTACAACATTGAATGACTGAGATTCGTCTCTATCAATACCAACTTCATCCTTTACAAAATACCATCTAAAGGTCACTTCCTGTCAAGATATACTTGTGGTGTCCTTATTCTGAAAATAATCCCATTGATACAATGGGCCAGAGTTCTCCGTCATCATTCATGTTGAGAGCCACCTTACTGCACAATCAATGGGATCAGTAAGTCGATTATTGCCAATGATTATCACACAAGGAAGGAAGGATTATAGGATAGGGAAATGTTCTCCTAATACCAAATAGAGAGCTGTCACCTGAATTACTTTCAAATCATTTGTCATTTCTGTGTTACTCATTAAATTACTCATTCAATACTGCATAACTTGTTTTGGCTTTTATTACCTTTGTTTCATGTAAAATACTCTTTAGCCAACTTCCATGGGTGTAAATCTGTATCAGAATTCTTTGTTCATATAGCTTTGATGCAGCAAGCAATGTTTGACTGATATGCCTGGAAACACTGCAGAAGATCTATAATGCTTATATTTTGAAGGGGTGACATTTTTCTAATAGAAATAGACAAAGAAAGTAGAGATGAGAGAAGCAATTTTAGTTAAAGTAACAACAAAAATGTTCTGAGGCTGACAAATAAAGGGCCAAGTGGAATGAGTAAAGACTTTTCATCTAAGGAGGTGGAATTTCACTAAGAATGAATTTGGCTGCAGGAGGTTCCTGGAGGTGGAGGTGGGTCTGATGATCTACCCCCAAGAGCAGCTGTGCAGGGGATGGACAAGTCCAGTCCTTCCGCCAGCCCAGCTGGAACTAGAAGCCCCCTGGCCGGGGCACTCCTAGCAGCAGGGGGAGATCAGATTTCATGGGGAAGGGCTTATTTCACGGTCTGTGACACGTTTTTCATAGCCATGAAATTGGTAGGGTCCTAGTTATAATGAATACATTTTGGAAGGGATATTAAACCTTGTGCTTCAGGGCTAAGCTAAATCTGAACCATCTGAGATGAGGAATAGATCTAATGTGCGGGGGGAGGAGAGGGAGGATTATCCCACATCCGCCTACTGCAGGGTTCTTACACCTTCTTCTGAAGTAGCTGGTACTGGACACTGTCAGAGACAAAATACTGGATTAGATGGACCTCTGGTCTGACCCAGTTTGGCACTTCCTAGATTACCTGTGAATAACAGACAGCAACCCATTGCACAAGTGACACTATATATGAAATGTGACTTCCTCTCTAAAACTTTATGTTGGCTTGTTGGCAACTGTCTCAAAATACTACCTCTCTCTGCTTGGTCATAGGGCGTCATCCAAAGCCCTCTGAAGCCAATGGAAGTAACTTCCCAGTGAATTTCTGTTTTGCAAGTTTGGGGGGACTGGGGGAAGAGAGGGACAACAACCATTCAGTAATTTTTAAATATAAAAGCTTTCCTGGAACTAAGTGTTCAACCATATTTTCCCCACACTTCACTACAAAATAAGTTTTGAATGATTTGCCTGGGCAAGCGGTCTGCAAAGGGTTAACAAACCTGTCTGCATCTCCCTCCTTGCTCTCTTTCTCATATCAATGGCTCATTCACATCAGTTGGGGATTGTTTGTTGGGGGGGGGGGGCTGGTGCAGGCTCAGGTGCAGGCAGGATTAAATTGCCTGTGGATAGCTAGTGTCTGGATTCCAGACCATAGCCACTTTTCAACATTTTCAGCAACGAGCCCCAAAAGCTATTTTATTGGGAAGTTAAGTTTTAGTTTTATACATGATACACCTCTACCCCGATATAACGCGACCCGATATAACACGGATTCAG
>NW_020664393.1:73479059-73482139 GCF_002925995.2 Terrapene triunguis | reverse complement strand
GTACTAGCTACCACATTTTTAAAACACGCCATTTTTCCTACTGTAGATAGGACTCATCTGGTTTACATTTCGATAGCTATGTTCAGTATATGTTGCTGACACAGTTTTGAGGGATGTGGTTTTTCTGAGCTGTGGGAAATTGGTGTTAAGATCCTCTTGGATGTATTGCACTCTTGGAATCCAGACACTAGCTATCCACTGGCAATTTAAGCGTGCCAGCCCCTGAGTCTTTTGTCATTCAGTTACTGGAGGATTTTGTCTCAGTTCCATCTGGAATCTCAGACTTTCTTCCAAAATGCTGCAGAGACAAAAGTGTTATTTGAATGATTTTTCCCATATTAAAAACTTCATCTTCAGTAGAGGAGAGTAATTAAGATACAAAACCCATCTGCTCCCCTCAGATATCTGCTGGATTCTTCCTCAGGCCTGATGCTGTATTATGATCTGTACAAATTGACTGCTACACCTGGACAGAGCTCCACTAAATTTGAGGAGTCTGTCAGGATGCACATATGAATCACAAGGCAGGATCAGGGTCTGAGCAGTTTTGCTGAGGGTTGGGTGTTAGACATCTACATTTACCATCCATAAAGGGCTCCCTGGGTGCAAACTAAGGGTTTATGTGGAAAAATAAACCAAAATAAGGAGCTAAAAACAGGGATGTGTACGAAAATGCAGTTTAGTTATCAAGAAACTTCCTTCTCATCTGTGAATCCCCAGCACTGAATCTTCCTTCCAAACCCAGACACATAGTGTGGTAATGGGGGGGCCATATAGCTGAACACCTCACAATCTGTAATGCATTTAGCATCATAATATACCTGTGAAATAGTGAAATGCCATTACCCCCATATTACAGGTGGGGAACTAAGGCACAAATGCACAGATCCACAAAAGTATTTAGACTTTATTATACTTTTTTGGGCCAAAGCGGCTAAGGCCCAGATTTGGTCCAGCAAGATCCAATAACTGTAAGTTCAAACTAATCAAATTCAGACTGCAAATAAGGCATACATTTTTTAACAGTGAAGGGAATTAAATATCGGAACAAATGACTGAGGATTGTGGGGGATTCTCCATCACTGGCAATTTTTAAATTAAGGTCGATAGTTTATTTTAAAGATATGTTCTAGTCCAAACAGTGATTATTTTGGGGAAGTTCTCTGACTTTTGTCATACAGGAAGCTAGACTAAATGATCACAACAGTCCCTTTTCACCTTAGAATCTATTAATTCCATTTCCTGTTACTGTAATTATTTCTAGAATTTAAGTGAATGCACCCTATTTTCAGAGCCCTATTACCCTAAATCTGCCCCAAGGAGGATCCTACCCAATGCAAAATTTGTTCCATTTCTGAGGTGAAGTAACTTGAGTACAACAATTGCCCCAGATATGGATTCATTAAGGAAATAGTTGGATTTCTTGCAATACACACACAGTATTCAACTGACATTGCACAACAAGAGATAATAAATCCATTCCCATTTGTTTCATCCCAACCCACAAGAAATAGTTTTGCAATAACCCACAGCAGTGAACTGAACTGGTGAAACCAGGTCACCTGTCCACATAGGTCTCATCCTAGATAACAATGTCTGTGTTCCTGTCCATCACACAGTCTACCTAGCTACTGGTATCTCTTTTCTTGCATTACAAAATAATTGTCTCTGTCCATCACCGCTGTAGTTATGGGGGGGCAGGCAGGCAAAAGGGACTGCAACTGCAAAAATGGAGGCCAAATCAAGGTCCTTTAAAAAGTCAGGCCCTAAGTCAATACATTGAGACCTGGTTGAGAAGTATTGTTATTGAGCCAGATTCTGAGACCTTCATTCACTTTGAACGGTACCTTGCAAGAAGTCCCATTGGTTTTAATGGGGCCATTCATTGTGAAAGGTACCATTCAATGTGAGTTAATTACTTATAACTATGGACCTGACTATATTCATGAGGAACCCTTCTGGCAATGTCTAGGCGGGGTTATGGAATACGTAATTCTCTGTTCTTTGTGTACAGGGAAAAAAACCAACCAATAGCCACTCCCTTTCCCAGCTTCCCTATTTTGTTAATTCTGCTTTTCTTTGTGCTGTGATACAAGCAGGGCAGGGATTCTGGTTCATGGATTACTCTTTTTGTTCCTCTATTGTAAATATGATGTTGTGGATTAACTTTAAACAGTTGCATCACTCACGGCTCCTGTGACAATACCATGTGACGTCGGCAGATGCCTCTTTCTGCTGCACTGAGCCATCCCCTCAATGACTGTGCCCTCAATGAGGCAGGTAATATTTCAGATATCATGTGGTTCTCATTTAACCTCATTTGTGTTTCAGAGCACTTATTTGTTTAGGATGTTAAGCTAAGCAGTTTCAGTGAGCGGGAATAAGAGAGGCCAGATTTACTCAGTCCTCCTGAGGGAAGAAGCCCCCAAATGGTTCACCAGGAGTGCAGGAGCAGCAGCTGCTTGTCACCCCCACTCTAAGGAGTAGTTCCTGGCAGCTGGTAGTGCCCATACAAGGAAGACACACACTGACTGTGAAATTTAAAAGTTCAGTAGAGCTCCTAGGCAGACTCCTTGGACAGCAGCTGTGCTTCTGTCCAGCCCTGAAGTGCTAAGGTTGGCAGAACTCACAGGAGAAGCAAGGAATAACTACCTGCCCTCCCCTGAGGAGGGAACCCCTCTTGCACAGCTAATCAGGCAATTGCATAGGGTGCATTCCTGCAAATTGCACCAGTGGGAGTGAGTCTAGCCTAAGGTACCTGTTCTGTGCTTGAAGGGGGAGGGCTAGCTCAGTGGTTTGAGCATTGGTCAGGGTTATGAGCTCAATCCTTGAGGGAGCCACTTAGGGATCTGGGGAAAAATCAGTAGTTGGTCCTGTTAGTGAAGGCAGGGGGCTGCACTCAATGACCTTTCAGGGTCCCTTCCAGTTCTATGAGATAGGTATATCTCCATATATTATTATACACAGCAGAAAATTTATTCTGAGAATATGACTGGTGACTTTGGAATGACAGGCACTGTCCTGGCACACTGGTGTTGACGTCACCAGGCATCACCATCACGCCAGGTGACTCAGGAGGG
>NW_020664393.1:73457742-73479049 GCF_002925995.2 Terrapene triunguis | reverse complement strand
ATAGTAGTTCAAGAAGTTACTAACGAGCTGAACTTATAGCTGCCAACATAAACTAACTGCTTAAATGTAATTGCTATTTGCTTAGTAATTGTTACCAGGGATGGGAGGGGTAGAGAGAGAGGAATGGGGGGAGGGAAGGGAGGGGTAGCGGGGGAAGGGGGGGGGTGAGGCTTGACTGTAAAGGTATAAAGGAAAAAAAAACTGTTTCTGTTACTGTGCTCGATTTGAGACGTGCCTGTCTCCTAGCACCGCTTTGAGATCTCAAATAAACTTTGTTTGCTTCTCCACCTGGTGTGTTTATTGGCGCGAAGCACGCCGGGCAACGAACCCCTGTTGCTTTGCCTCGGGCACCTCTGTGCCAGCAACACTGGTAAACTTTTTGTTTTCATTCTGAACAACAAGACTTATGGATTCCCACTTTTAAAAATGTATCAACTTATTTTCCCCACAAGCTAACACGGAGGAAGCATATTATTGCCAAGGAGATGAACAAGCCAACAGGTTAATACTTTTTTTTTTTTTATATGTATGTGAATTTAACACTTCCAAAGAAGGCAATTTCATAACTAAGCAGGTATGAAGCCTGACTAAGGGATGCAGACTACATCAGACTGATGCACAGCTTGTGTTTTTTTAGGCATGAAGCCAAAGACTGGTTTGGGCCTTGTTGATCCTAGATAATAGGAGTTTTCAAAATGCGGAATAGGTTCCATAGCTTCCCTTTTGGTTAGCAATTTATAAGAGATAAAAAACAACGCTGGGGAACAATGCAAGTAGCACTGGCACGCACCAGAGCACAGAGAGCAAGGCAATATTGCTCATTAAGGTTGTGATCCTCCAAGCACTTACTAACTTGATTAAATCTATGCACATGAGCAATTCCACAACCAGTGGGGCTACTCATGTACGTAAAATTGCTCAACAGAGAAGCAGGAAAGAGAAACTGGAGTAGTGGCAAGAGCTGGTCAGAAAACTGTTCACTTGGCTGTTGAAAAATGGCATTTCAACAACATCAATAGTTTTCATAAAATCATATTGATTTTGATTAAGTTTCCCAGGAACATTTTCCAAAACAAGATTCCTTACTTCAAAAAAACATTGGTTTCAAGATTTCCCCCCCCCCACACACACACTATTTATTTCATGCTATGTCAATGATAATGCGTACTATTGTAATATAGTGTTGTAATGAAACAGTCTGATACATGGATCTTTAAAAGATAGCACTCAGTGTCCTAGTCAGAGGAGCAGCTGTTTCACTATTCCTGATTGCCTGGAATTAAACAATTGTATTACAACACAAACCAGAGATATGTTTGTTTTCTAGAATGAAGTAAGATGTTTCAAGCTGCCCTTGATTTTAAAAAATAGAATATTTTGACTGTTCACATGCCTTGGTATATGACATGTAGTGTGCTACTTCTCCAGACATCATGAAATGTAAAAATATATATAAAATAATTTTTTAAAAAAAATTGTTAAGCAAAATGACAAAGATTTTTTTTTTAATTGACATTTCACGGGTCCTTCTGAAAAATTTTATTTTTGTTCCAATTTTGAAGAAAAACAAACCTGGAAATGTCAACATTTCCCATGAAACAAAGTTTCCAGCACAGTCACCCCCAGAAACACCCATCAGAGTGGGACCCAACAACCCTTCCTAAGAGATCATGCTCCTCCCATACATGCCTAGGATGGGGAGTGGGACCTGCCCACTCCTTGTGTCTAGAAAGCCCTTTCCCATGGAGTCGGGAGCCTGGTCACTCAGCATCTCCAAAGAATATTTTCATCTTCCACCTCCAATTAACATGAAGAATTAGACAGCTATGTTACATCATCAGTTCAAATGAGGAGATCTGAGGAAGATCCATAAATGTAACAGGGGGAGGGATAGCTCAGTGGTTTGAGCATTGGCCTGTTAAAGCCAGGGCTGTAAGTTCAGTCCTTGAGGGGGCCACTTAGGGATCTGGGGCAAAATCAGTACTTGGTCCTGCTAGTGAAAGCAGGGGGTTGGACTTGATGACCTTTCAAGGTCCCTTCCAGTTCTAAGAGATAGGACATCTCTATTAATTTAACAGGGCTTGGTAGCACATCACCAAACACAAGAAGCCATCAAGTACAATGTGTCTATTAGGTACTGAATCATTACTCTGCAAAGACCTTTGTGAAGAGCATTGTGACGGGTTGGATCACAGAAACCCCCTTGGGAGCTGCCACCCGATGTGCCAAGACTACCCCTGCTTCTGTTTTCCCTGCCAGCTTAGGGCTCCAGCACCCTGTCTTGCTGAGCCAGCCACTCCTGTCTGGCTCCAACACAGACTCAGGGTCTGAATCACTTGTCCCAAAACTGCAAGTTTACCCAAAAACAGCTCACAGGAGTGTGCTTGTCTTTAGCACTCAGATGCCCAACTCCCAATGGGGTCTAAACCCAGATAAATCCGTTTTACCCTGCATAAAGCTTATGCAGGGCAAACTCATAAATTGTTCGCCCTCTATAACACTGATAGAGAGATATGCACAGCTGTTTGCTCCCCCAGGTATTAATACATACTCTGAGTAAATTACTAAATAAAAAGTGATTTTATTAAATACAGACAGTAGGATTTAAGTGGTTCAAGGTAGTAACAGACAGAACAAAGTAAGTCACAAGCAAAATAAAATAAAATGTGCAAATCTATGCCTAATCAAACTAAATACAGATAATCTCACCCTCAGAGATGCTTCAGTAAGTTTTTCTCAGACTGGACACCTTCCAGGCCTGGGCACAATTCTTTCCCCTGGTACAGCTCTTGTTCCAGCTTAGGTGTTAGCTAGGGGTTTCTCCATGATGGCTCCTCTCTCCTCTCTTCCACCCCTTTATATATCTTTTGCATAAGGCGGGAATCCTTTGTCCCTCTGGGTTTCCACCCCCCCCCACTGGAAAAGCACCAGGTTAAAGATGGATTCCAGTTCAGGTGACATGATCACATGTCACTGCAAGACTTCATTACTCACTTGCCAGCACACACATATACAGGAAGACTCACAGGTAAACACAGTCATCTGCAGACAATGGTCCTTGTTAATGGGAGTCATCAAGATTCCAAACCATCATTAATGGCCCACACTTTACATAATTACAATAGGCCCTCAGAGTTACATTTTATATTTCTAGTTTTAGATACAAGAGTGGTACATTTATACAAATTAGATGATCATATTCAGTAGATTATGCACTTTGTAATGATACCTTACAAGAGACCTTTTGCACGAAGCATATCCCAGTTGCATTATATTCACTTATTGTCAAATTTTTATAAAACTATCCCAGTTACATTATATTCACTTATCATGTTTTTATAAAACCATATAGACTGCACAACGTCACAAGCATGTTTTTAAAAGTAATACACATGCAACTGTTTGCACAAGACATGGATGGGACTGGTGTTATAGGAAGCAAAGCGAACACCACCTATGAAGATGTCTAAACAATGACATGCTGGACCCATTTAGTGGTCAGCAGGAAACAGTTTTCCTGCCCTGCAAGAATTTTCTATTTTTTCAAAAAATTGTCCCATTCTAAAGTGGGACAAAAAGTCAATGTCAAAAGAGTTCACAAACCAAAAGTAAATAAACTGAAAAGTGTCAGTTTGACTCAGTGAAAATGTTTCATTCAGATTGAGACCTTATTAAACTCCTTCATGGAAATTAAGTTACACTTTGAAATAAAAAGTAAACAAAAAAAAAATTCTTTCAGAAACATTGGAAAAGGGATGCTTCAGCAATTTTGAAACTGTTTTCTCAACCCTTTTCCTGGTGCCAATTCTGTTTTATGCTCAATACAAGCTGACTGCTTCCTCTGTGAACAGACCCATTGACTTCTGTCACTAGGCACCTCCATGGCCTGCCCAGTGTGCTATCCTGCCTGGTCTGTTTCTTGGTCTCTTAAACACAACCACACACCAGGCTGTTTCCCTTTCACCACATATGTAGTCTCGGCCTTATGGCTGAGGGGTGAAAATATTATCTAATTCTTCACTTACAAAGTAACACCAAATATTGCAAGTTTACAGCAGGAGGCGATTACCATGCACAGCCTTCTCTGCTCAGCCTAGCCCAAGGCTCAACCTGTTCCTCCTATATATCCTCTAAATCACTGAGCTAATTGCCTCATTAGCCCAGCAATTGCCAAACAAGTGTCTGTAATCCCTAACAGAAACTGGTTAATCACCTTCAATTAAGCCTGCACTCCTCTCCGTGCTGCAGCAACCACAGTGACCAGTCTGCTACTAATGGTTAAGGCTCCATGTTTGTCATGGAGGTCACGGAAGTGACAGATTACATGACATTCCGTGACTTCTGCGGCAGCCGGTGTGCCTGGCCCGGGAGCCACCTGAGCAACCCGGGCAGCCGCTGGGCCAGGCGCACCAGTCTCGGGGCAGTCTCGGGGCCCTTGCCCTCCAGCAGCAGGAGTTTGGGGCTGGCGGAGCTCAGCAACTCCCCTTCCTCAGCTCCTAGCTCCATATGCTGCCTTTGCCCACAGGCACCGCCCCCGCAGCTCCCATTGGCCGTGGTTTCCAGTCAATGGGAACTGCAGGGGCAGAACTGAATAGGGAGCCTGCCCCAGCCCCACCAACCCCTCCCCCAGCACCCACGGCCCCCTCCCCCGAACACCCGCGACACCCCCCGGGCTGCAACTCCACTCCTGAGCGCCTGCACCCCCCCGGGCCAGAACCCCCCCAGCACCCACACACATAGCCCAGCACCCACAGCGCTCCCACCAGGCCATGATTCCCCCCTCAAGTACCTGCGCCCCCCCGCGCCACGACTCCCCCCTGAGCACCCGCGGCAGGGCCAGCTCCAGGCACCAGCTAAGGAAGCAGGTGCTTGGGGCGGCCAATACAAAGGGACGGCACTCCGTCCGGTATCGGGGCAGCACGTCCGGGACTTAGGCGGCAGGTCCCCCAGTCCCTCTCTTCCTCTTTGAGCTGCCGCCGAAGAGGAAGAGAGGGAGCGAAGGACCCGCCTCTGAACTGCCGCCACCGAATGGAGCGGCGCGATCGGCTTTTTTTTTTTTTCCCCTGCTCCTTGGGGGGGCGTAAACCCCCCCCCTGCCCCGCGGGCGCCCCCCCGGGCCGTGACCTCCTCCCCAGCACCCGCCGCATCCCCAGGGCTGCCCTCCCAAGTTGCCCCCTCCCCCAAGTTTTAGTTAGGAATTATAGTAAAAGTCGTGGACAGGTCACAGGCCATGAATTTTTGTTTACTGCTCGTGACCTGTCCATGACTTTTACTAAAAATACCCTTGACTAAAACGTGGCCTTACTGATAGTGCCCTGTCACAACCTCATGGGCACAATACTTCTCCCACATACATCACAATGCAGGATTGGGGCCTATAATTGCTACTTTTACTATTGTACAGACTCAGCACTGAGTATGGTGGGGCAAATCTAAATGTGTTAGAAATTGGTTAATGGAAATGGCCAAAAACGCACTAAATTTAGAAGGCAGGAGGTCATGTTATTATCCTATAGGATGTGTTTTTGTTTTTTTGTTTTTTAAACCCACTTTTAGAGCTCTTTGACAATTGGAAGGGGATTGCAGTATCTTGTGAAAGTATTTTTGCTGTCTTTTTTCTTTTAATGCGAATACCATCTTTTGTCACTTTTGAAAGTGTGGACCATCCCCATAGATAGGTCAAAAAGAAAAATGTCACATACAATTAATTGGTTTCTTCCCCATTGAAATTCAAAATTTAGGCTAATTGTCAAAACTGTGAAATTTGAAAATCTTTAACCAGTCCTCCATGCTATACTTCAAAAAAACCCTTAAACTTTGTAATCTATAACTTAGATTTGTACGAGACAGGAAGTAGTGACAAAAGAAATAATCAATTAAAGGAATATTAGACAGAATAATTCAGAAATTAAGAAGCTAGAAACTCAAGGTGGCTCCAAGAGGCTTTATCTAGACACAAACACACTTAAACTGTACCAGCCTAGTTGTCATACCATGCCACCCTTACTTCTGTGCTGATCTTCAGAGCTGGGCTCCCAGCCAGCAGCCACTGCTCTCCAGCCACCCAGCTCTGAAGGCAGCGCCACCACTAACAGCGGGACAGAAGTAAGGGGACAATACCGAGGACCCCCCCCTACAACAACCCCCCCCCCCCCCCACACAACTTCCTTTTGGGTCAGGACCCCTTCAGTTACAACACCATGAAAATTCAGAATTAAATATCTGAAATTGTGAAATTTATGATTTTTAAAATTTTATGACCATGACATCCACCAAAATGGACCCTGAATTTGGTAGGGCCCTAATCATGACATACAGCAGTAAAGGGCAGCATGACATCACAATGATTAATTACAATGCAAGCTTGTGACCCTAGCGGTATCCCAATGCAAGAGGGCAAAGGCCTTAGTGGTAACTGGTAGTGAGTGTCAGCTGGCCAGACCAGTTGAGTGTACCCCAACTCACTAATGTCATAACCTCTATCTAAAAGGTATCGTGTAAGATATCAATAGAAAGCTAATAACCCAAGATCATTAATATTATGGTGTGGAGTATGTATGAAGGATAAGTTCAAAATTAGAAACATATTGGGAATTATGTTCATAAATTGTATCTGCTGGGCAGGATTGAAGTTACCCCACTCTAGACAAAGGAATGTATTTCTGCCATCTAGAAGGTATTTCCAGGGGACATTAAGAGACAATAGAAATGCAATTTACATGAGAGATAAACAAACCCATTGTGACACACCACAGTAACAATCCAGACTAATGAGTAGCTGAATCACCCATGCTGTCTAACCTGGGGTGCCCTTTGCACTGCTTTGCTGCTGTAGCCTTCAGCCTGGAGTGCCCACAAACAGCATCCAGCATGCAAGTCATTCCCAGCTCAGTCTGTGTATGCTGCAGCCAACCAGACACATCTTGGCTCTTTCCAGCCTTGGCTATACTGCAGGTTGACCCCAACACACCACAATCTTAGATTAGATTTTCCCTCAGAAATATATGTCCTGTACTGCCTAGCCCTTCCTTGGACAATACAAATTAAATAAAGTTGTCATTTCTTTAACAGAAGTAATATACACATAAAAGGAGGAGGGATAGCTCAGTGGTTTGAGCATTGGCCTGCTAAACTGAGGGTTGTGAGTTCAGTCCTTGAGGGGGCCACTTAGGGATCTGGGGCAAAAATCAGTACTTGGTCCTGCTAGTGAAGGCAGAGGGCTGGACTTGATGATCTTTCAAGGTCCCTTCCAGTTCTAGGAGATAGGATATATTTATTTAACTTGCCACTCCAAATGGAGCTTCCCAAACACTTCAATTCAAACACACTGGATTAGATAAAACAATAAAACAATTTGATTAGCTACAAAGAGATAGATTTTAAGGGAGTACAAGTAATGAGGCTTAAAAGTAGGAAATGGTTACAAGAAACTAAAGTTAAAAGTCTACTGGTGACTAACTTAACAAACCATATCGGGTTCAAGCAAAGTTTCTCACCATATGTTTTCAGCAGTCTTACTGATCAACTTCTCAGGTCACGACCCCTTCTCTCATTATCCAACAAATGCTTCCTTTGTCCCTTCTGGTGTCATTAATTCGATGAGCAGGGAGGAGGGATGTGCCTTGGGGTGTCTGTCCCACGCCTGAAACAAAATTCCAGCTGAGATTCAGGAGAAAAACACCTATGGAGAAGTAGTTTCACTACTGCTTTTCCTCGCCTGGTTGGGCTTTGTCTACCCTTCCTTCTTGATGACTCAGTTTCCTGCTTAAAAGCAAATTAAGCAGAGCATATATTTGTTTGTTTGAGACAGACCTGTTTGCCAACTTCTGCTGTGGTTTGGAACATGTGTTAATAATTTCATTCAGGGGAATCTGACAACTTCACATACAATGTTGCCACACATATTTCAGCAGGCCAATACTGACCCCAGTTCTGATTTCTGACTCTGGCTTGACCCTTGTCTCTGGCATTTGGTATCTGACCTTGACGCCAATCCTCAGCTTTGATTCCTGACTCTGGTTCTGGCTTGTCCAGTGGTCTGGTAACTGGCAGCCAACTCTGGTGCTGGCCCTCAGCTTCATTCCCCAATCTGGATGCCTGCTCTGCCTGCAGACTCTTGCTCTGACTACTAGGCCAGGCTGCCTACATAACAGTGGAAACAGTCATAACTGTCCATGCACTGACCTCTCAGAGACTACATTTTCCAGCATCCATTATCAACTATCATTTCATTCTCACCTCAATTTTGCCCATCAAAAAGAAAATCCTTTCTCCCAGAAATCTGTCACCCCTAGGCAGCTGCCTCGTTTGCCTGTAGCTAGAGCGGCCCCTGCAAAATAATTCCTGTTCAAACTAGTGCATTTCTTTTAGAGAAGCATCCAAACTTGATTTTAAAATGTCAAGTGATGTGGAATCCACCATGACTCTCAGTAAACTGATGCAATGATTAATTACCCTCATTGCTAAAATCTTGTTTCTAGTTTGAATTTGTCTTGCTTCAGCTTCCAGTTGTTAGATCTTGTTATACCTTTGTCTGCTAAATTGAAGAGCTCTCTAATCATATTTTTCCTTCCTTTGTAGGTACTTCCAGACTGTGATCAAGTCATAACTTGGCCTACATTCCTTGTTCTTGGATGTATGACTTTACAATTGGCCATACTAATCTGCATATTGTTTGTTTGCTCCCAGTTTACCAAGAGATCCAGATCGCGCTGTATCACCGACCTGCCTTCTTCATTAATTAACACTCCTCCTATCTTTTTGTCATCTGTGAACTTTATCAGTAATCATTTTATGTTTTCTTACAGATCATTAATAAACTGTTAAAGAGCACAGAGCCAGGGCCATCCCTAGCAATTCTGGGGCCCTATACAGCCCTCCCGTGGGGCCAGGCCTCTGTGGGGAGGGAGCAGGGGGGCTGGCCCCAGGCTTTCGCGGGGGGGCGGGGCTGGCTTGGGGGACTGGGGGGAACTAGGATTACCATATTTCAACACTGAAAAAAGAGGACACTCCACGGGGGCCCCGGCCCCGCCCCAACTCCATCCCTTCCCCGCCCCTGGCCCTGCCCCAACTCCGCCCCTTCCCCGCCCCAATTCCAACCCCTTACCCAAAGTCTTTGCCCCAACTCTACCCCCTCCCCTGAGCACCCCACATTCCCCCTCCTCCCTCCCGCCCCCTGGGTTCCGGCTGCTGCTGCTCTGGGGAAGTTTCTTCGGCCCTGGCGCACGGTGGAGAGCGGCGGGAGCGGGAAAGTTGGAGCCCGGGGAGGAGGCGGCTGCGTGCTCGGATGCTGCCCGCCCCCTCTGTGCCCCAGCAGATCGGCAGATCACGGGAGTTGTACGTTTTGCTGCAGCCACTCGCACTCGGGGTCCCCTTACCATGCCTCCCTATTTTCCCGGACATGTTCGGCTTTTTGGAAATTCCTCCCGGACAGGGATTTGAGGACCAAAAAGCCGGACATGTCCGGGAAAATCCAGACGTATGGTAACCCTAGGGGGAACCACCCCCCAGCACTCACAGCGGCATGGCTGGGGCTGGGTCACTGCACTTCCTGCCGGCGGTGAGTGCAGGCCCAGCCCTACTGCAGAGCTATGGGGAGTGGGGGTGGGGCTGGGGCGGAGCAGGGGCGGGAAGAGGCGGGGCAGAGGCGGGGGCCCTGGGGAAGAGCCAGAGCAGGGGCTGGAGCAGCACACATCTGCGTACTTTGCGTATGGGTAAGGACGGCCCTGCACAGAGCCAAGAGCTGATCTCTGTAGGACCCCACTAGAAACATGCCTGCTGGCTGAATGATTCCCTGTTTACAATTACATTTTGGGACCTATCAGCAAGTTTTTCATCCATTTAATTTGTGCTATGTTGATTTTTTGTGCCATTCTAGTTTCTTAACCAAAATTTTGTGGTACAAAATCAGATGTCTTATAAAAGTTGTGGCTGGGCATCTCCTTTGCCTTGTTGTCCTCAGTGTTTCTCCCTTGAGTGGTAGTGAGCCTAGAGTAAACCAGTCTGACTCCAGAGGGTTTCTCTCTTCACTCGGGTTTTATTTTCCCTCATATAAGTGGGGGGCCAGGGCCGGCTTTAGGCCAATTCCACCAATTCCCCCGAATCGGGCCCCGCGCCTAAGAGGGCCCCGCGCCCAGTGGCAGGGCCACCCAGAGTGGGGGGCAAGTGGCAGAGAATCCCTTCCTTGGCTAGAGGCGCCTTTTTAATTTTTACTCACCCAGCGGCGTTCCGGGTCTTTGGTGGCACTTTGGCGGCGGGTCCTTCAGTGCCACCGAAGACCCGGAGTGAGTGAAGGACCCACCGCCAAAGACTGGGAGCGCGGCCCGGTGAGTACAAGCCCCACGTGTTTTTTTTACGTTTTTTTTTTTTTTTTTTAGTCATCCCTGTCGGGGCCCCATCGAAACTGTTCGAATCGGGCCCCGCACTTCCTAAAGCCGGCCCTGGTGGGGGGCCTCAGCGTAGGCCAACAAAGTTCTCTGAACAAAAAGAGAAGGAACCCCCAAACTCACAATGCAAACTGAAATACACCCCTGTCCCCTCTTACAAGGTGTTACTCTACTACACTGACTCCTACTTGCCAGTGTTTCCCCAAGCAGATTGTGATACAAACTCCACACTAGGCAACAAGGTGTTAAGGAACTATTCTGGGTCCAGCCAGCCTCACCTACCCACACCTATAGGACATGATGCAGCTGGAGGAGGAGTTAAAAGGCAGGGGAACAGTTGATTTGGGGGCAGCCCAGGGAGGAGAGCAGATCTGCTACTGTCAGCTCTAGGAGATACGAGCTGAAGGAAGGCAGAATCTCTCCCTAAACAGCTGCCCAAAGATCCCTCCCTGAGGGTAGGGAAGACCTGCCACAGAGACAGCCATAGGTGCGGAACTAGGGACATGGGGTTTGCTGCAGCACCCCCAGGCTCCCAGTTGCTGGCCCCACGCCCCTGTGGTCCCGGCTGCCGGCCTCAGTTCTGGGTTGGGGGTGGACAGCGGTAAGGGGGCTGCCCCACTATTAAAAAAGTTCCAGCACCACTGGAGATAGCCGGAGAGGGAAGCATTCCCATCTCCCTTTCATATGAACTCTGGACTTGGTTTTTGTTTATTTTTGTTTGAACTATCCCCGCAGGGGAAGGCCCTTGGACTAAGCTGCCCCAGAAGGCTGGGCCATACTGTCAGAAGAGGCAGTTGCTGCCCGAGAGAGAAAAGTGAGCCATCTCACTACACGCAGGTGCCAGAAGGTGCTTTGGGATGAGCAGACATCCCTCACACCACCTATACCCAGATGGTGACTTTGGGACAATCGCAGAAAGATGGTAGGAAGTGGTCCAGGGAGGGCAGCCTTGAGCAGACCCAGCTGTCAGAGACCTGACAGCCCTCAAAAGTCCCTGGGTCAGAGCCCGGTGGAGTGGGAGGGCCCGGGCGCCCCTAACAACAACCCCCCTACATGTCACGGGCCTAAGCCCTGACTACTAGGCGATGCTCCCCTACCAAGCACCCCGAGAAAGGACCATCACACAGCTGTTATCTTAGTTTCTTTCCCTAGAGCAGGGGTCTTGCGGCCCACGGAGTTATTTTCTGTGACCGGCCATAGGCGACGACTCCACCAGCAGCCAAGCTCCCCTCACCCCCTGCTCCCCCGTCTTCTGCCCCTCCTAATGTGCTGCATCCCTGCTCCTCTGCCTACCTCCCAGTGCTTCCCACCGCTGCTTAGGACTTTCCATGAGGGAGAGAGGAGGAGCGGAGACACGGCGCGCTCAGGAGAGAAGGGGGAGAGGAGGCGGGGCCCTGGCTGGGATTTGGGGAAGGGGTTGGAATAGGGGCAGGGAGGGAGCAGAGTTGGGGCGGGGACTTTGGGGAAAGGGTGGGAAGAGGCGGGGCAGGGGTGGAGCTATGTGTTCTATGTCAGTTTCATAGCTACGTTAACCATCACCAGCACAGACATCAACAAAGAAACCACTAAGGATGATGTGCTGTCTCTTGTGAAAGGAATGGTATTACGGGGTGCAGTGTTGTATAATAAGAATCCCCAGTTACATATTCATGTCACATCCATGTGAATTATCTGTAAAATGGTTGCATCTTATGGGGAATATGATCATTCTCAAATCCCTTCAGTTTTGGAAGCTCTTCACAAAGGTCATTTCAGCATTGTATGTATGAAGACTATAGCCTGGAGTCATGTCTGGTGGCCAGGGATCGACAAAGACATGGAGAGGAAGGCAAAGTACTGTACTATATGTCAGTGTGACCCTGGCCCAGCTCTTATACACCCTTGGATATGGCCTCAGAGCCTTAGACATGTATTCATATGGAATTTGCTGGAACTTTAAAAGGTTACATGTTTTTGATCATAATTGATACCCATTAGAAACAGCCAGAAGTTTTCAGGATGACTTGTACTACAGCTACCAAGACCAGTGGACACCTTCGTACCTTCTTTAGCCAATTTGGTTTACCATTACAGTTGGAGAGTGACAATGAACCTCAATTCTGTACTGAAAAATTTCAGAGGTTCCTAGTTTCAAATGGAATTCAGCACATATTTTTGGTTACATATCATCCTGATACAAACACACTAGAGAAACATTTTGTACAGACACTTAAGCATGCCTAAAAAGCTAACAAGTCTATTTTGAGTCATCAGCAGAAACTGGACAATTTCTTGCTTGTCTTTAGGCGTGAATTACATGCTACTACCTGGGAGTCAACTGTAGCTGTTTTCTTGAAGTGATCTTTGTGTGCCTGTCAGGACCTGCTACATCCTGATATTGCCTCATGTGTAGCCAAATCCCAAGCTATTCAAATTGATCAACGACATGAGACTCATCATTGTTCTTTTCAAGTGGAAGACTTAGTGTGGAATTGCAAATCGATGTGGGGTGAAATGGGTAAAACACTTGGGACCTGTTTTGTTTTGTGGTTAACATTATCTGAAGGTACTTTATTGAAATGGCATATGGACCAGTTGCAGCCTTGACAAGTACCATAGTCTGGGGATGTTCAAGTAGGACTTTCTGTTCCTCCAATCTTACCTTCTGTAACAACCCCTAACTTTGATTACTTGATGGAAGAAACATTTGGTACCAGATCCAGACAATGCCATATCAAATTAAATTGATTCCTTGCCCCCAATGGTTCCTGTTGTCCAGGACACTGCCCCACCACCATCACCATGTTATTCCAAGAGTGTGAAAACAAAAGTGGTGCACCCCAATTTATAAATTGTGTAGTTAATGAGTTGCTATTCCAGGGCAGAATAATCTCTTGCAAATTGATGTTGGTCATATAATGAGTAAAGTACAATATATTTGTTACCCGAGGTTCTTTCAACCCAAAGCTCTTGGTAACTTTACTCTGTGCGAGATGGTGCCATGAAATAAATTAATGGAGACACAGCCATCTGACTGATAGATGGCTGGCACACACAGTACAACACAAGAGTGCTCTCACTTAAAGCTATACTTTACTTATTCTCAAGCACTTACATACATCCACAATAGGTTAGTAAAACACCCCCAACCCTCAATAATTACTGGAATTTGGTGTGGCTCTCGAGTGGTACAGCAGCAGCCTTCTGACTGGCCCATCTTTCAGCTGCCATTGGGGAACTCAAACTGTGTCCATAAAGAGACCCCAAAGAGTCCAAACTTCTCCCCTCTTATTTATCCTTGTTAGTAGACAATGACATGTCAATCAAAAAAACTTGTTAAGCAAGCAGTTTCAAAACTAAGCAAGAGGTCGCCTCAGATTACTAATTAGCCAGATGTGTTCCTGAGGGTATGCATCTCTTGAGGCCCTCACAGACACATCCCAGAAGGCAAATATAGATAAGCTTCTTGATTTTTCTCCTAAAACACAGACCCCACCATGTCCAACAGAGATTTCATCAGGGAGGGGTGCAGAGTCAGGCAAAGGTTGAGCAAGAGTCTTAGTCCTCCCTGCTTAATCATGCTAAGGCTGTACAGGCCTACAAAAAGGCCTATTAGTTTTGGCTGCTGTTAGCAACAAGTATGATCATCAATATTACCCTATTGGTAGTCGTCCCTGGCCTTTTACTGGTCTGTCAAAATCTCCTGTACATATTTGAGAAGCTTTTAAAGTATGGTAGAGAAACGTGATGTCCTGTCCCTTTAAATATTTGGGCATTCTGTGCTTCCCCCTCCTCAGTGTAAAGCCTCCCTTTTGTGTTAATGTCAGTTTTGCTGCCAGAACAATAAAGCCAGCATAACATACCTCTGTGTTTCCATCAGCTCCCTCTGTGTCTGTCTAACTCCTTTTCCGTTGCGTTCAAATATAACAGATAACCTCCACAATGAGTTCATCTCTCACTTTGGATTGGTCACCAAAAACTAGCTGCTTCAATTTCTCAATTTTTGTACTCCCTATTGCAGCATTCAAAAAGTCTGGCACAGAGCAAAGGTCAAAACTGTTCCCAAGTCTTGACCATGCTAAATAGACTGCCCTCTGCCTTGACCAGAGTTGTCATAACCATGCACTGACTTGGCCTGGTATGCTCCCTATGTTGTCCCTGAGGGCAGCATCACAGCCAATAACTCATGCAGTGGAAGAGTGCCCAACCCAACATCTGGAGGGCAGGCTACAATGCCTAGCTTCTCTTGATATAGAGGACATCCTCTGATTAATGTACAGGTTCTGTGAGCTCTGACATCTGCAAACAAGAGAAGTCTATGGTGCTTAGAGTTAAGCATGTGCCTAAATGGTTGCAGGATCGAGGCCCTACCATATGAATTTACACAATGTTCTCTTGTGTTGTTTCTTCTGTCCATACCTGAGGATAGTGCCCAGTCCTTGCACTTTTTCTCATTGGCCTACCGCTATGTTAGAAGTCTTTCACCTCATGCTTGGATGATGGCTGACCATGCCTAGATTAAGTCTCACCTGTTCCTGCCTTCCCCTTGCTGAGAATTCCCCTTTCACACCCATGCTGCTCTCCTGCCATGCTATGTCTCATCCTGTTTCGGTTTCCTAGCCCTTATCTCAGGCTTGGAGAAGTCACACATCATGAAGGCAGCTTTGGGAAGGAGAGGAGCCGGCTCAGAGCCAGGAGCAGTGATAGTGATCAGGAAATTGAAGCTAAAGCTGGTTCTTTGCTCTTTGCCTTTGGTGAGGGATGGGGTTTGTAGGGGAGGACACAGGGCTTTCAGCACTAACTAGGAAAAGAAATATTGCCAGAGGGCTAAAGAGATGTGATGAGTTTTGGTTCTGGGAGTGAAGAGGAAAAATGCTGTGGGAGGAAAGGAAGAAAAGGAGGGAGAAAGAGCGAGAGAGAGTTGCCCCATCAGCTTCTGCCTCTAAGAACATCAATATTAATCTTTTGGCTTCTAAGGACTTTAACTATCTAGGTACCCATACAGCCCTAGTGATACTGAGGGACTCAAACATTAAAAAATTTATCCTCACAACCTCCCTGTGCAATAGGGAAGTAATAATAATAATATTGGCATGATACAAATGGGGAAAGTCTCTCTCCTCGTGCCTGGATAACAGACATAGAGAAATTGTGGCTGACCCAAGTTCACACAGCATTGTGGCTGAGTCAAGAATTTACCTCAGTGACAGGCGACCATAACCTGAGGCTGTCATGAACAGATTCTCACCACACTTCATAGCTAAAATAACAGGAGAGTGGGGGCAGGGTGAAGACAGTTCACAAATAATATAAGGAAAATTGTCAGAGAAGATTCAGGGACCTCTGAACAGAAAGAGGCTTTGTCTTGCCAGTAGAGTGACTATTTGGCTCAGTGCCAACATTAAAGTGCATTGCGAATTGCTCTCATTATGCTCTAATATTGCTATATGTCAGTACTTCTGGGAATGAAATTACAGGAATAGGTAGGGTCTCTCTATATTGTATTTTTAATCACTAAAAGTCGCCATTGTCTGACTGTTCGGCAGCTTCTTTGAAATCTGCAGAGTTGTGCAGAAAGCTTGCCATGAAACCCAAAACCACGCTACTCCAAAGGAGTTATAGTTTCATTACAAACTCCTAACTTAGATCAGGTTCATGCCCTAAGCCCATTTCTAGAAAATTAGTGCCCGGTTTGAGACAAATCTGTGTTGATGTATAATTACGCATCAAAGTTGATCAAAAGTTATGATTTTTTTCATGTTTCTGTATTAGATAAAGCTCCGGCTCATATACAGAGATTCAAACATCCCGAGATGTTGGGTTGTTTCAAAACACAGATCTGGATTTTATTAAACTTGTATCCAACTCTACTTCTGCTGTAAAGCTAAGAGAAGCACTTAGAATTGTTAGATGAGTTTAATTATAAGATTTAGAGTTTGTTCTTAACTGAAACCAAAACAGCAAGTTTGAGGTTTGTGAAACTATGCAGATCAAAACTGTTGAGAGGTTCACATAAACTTTTCACAGCTCAAGAAATGTTAGCGATTTTAACCCAATTCTTTATGGGCAAGTGTATGGGGAGATTTTGGCAAACCAGTAAAGTGCCTGAAACCACTATGGCTTATTGCTAAAAGCAGCCTAGTCAGCAAGCTGTAAAGTGGCCATGCAGCTTGACCAAGGCGGGGGGGCGGGAGTTGGGTGCCATAGAAGGGGCAGCTTGACCCTGCATCCTTCCTGATAAGAATTGTGTTGAAGTTGCTGATACATGCATTTTAGAAGAGCAGGATGTGCCCCAGGAATGTCTATTGGGGCCTCAAGGTTGCAAACTCTGGAAAAACCCACACCTGGTTAATCAATAATCAGAAGGAACTTCTTGCTTGACCATTGAAACTGCTTACTTAACAAGTTTTCTTTAAGGAACATGTCATTCTATTACTAATGTATAAATAAAGGGGAAAAGTTTGAGGTAGTTGGACTCGTTTGGACTTAGGGTGACCAGACAGCAAGTGTGAAAAATCGGGACAGGGGGTGGGGGGGGTAATAGGAGCCTACCTATACAAGAAAAAGACCCCCAAATTGGGACTGAGCCTATAAAATCAGGACATCTGGTCACCCTATTTGGACTCTCCCTCTGGATACACCTTGCGGTCCCCACCGGCAGACGGAAGATTTGGCCACCAGAAGCCTGCCGCTGTGTCACTCGAGAGCCACACTCAGCTTTGGTAATTATCAAGGGTTGTGGGTGTTTTACTAACCTGTTGTGGATGTGTGTAAGTGCTTGAAACTAAGTAAAGTTTAGCTTTAAGTGAAAGCACTCTTGTGTTGTCCTGTTTGTGCCGGCCATCTGTCGGTCGGACGGCCGTGTCTCCCCTGATTTATTTCCTGACACCTCCTTGCACAGAGTAAAAGTTACCAAGAGCTTTGGGTTGAAAGAACCCGGGTAACACAAGTGTCCAGATAAAATTAATCCCTTCCACTGCTATTCGCACTTCCCTAACTTGTGGGGAGGGGGGATAAATATATTAAAGATCGTGAGGTGCTTAGATGCTATGTTAATGGGGACTGTACAAATACCTATGATAGCTGAAAACATATCAAGAAAGGGGATTGCAGAGTGTTTTTCCTCTTGGTCATAATTCCAAATTTCTAAAAATAATTGTATAAAAATCAAAATTTGGACAATTTCAAACAGCTCCAATGATAGATATATTTTCTTATTTAAGAAAATCCTACCCATCCATCCATCTATCTATTTAGCTGTCTATATTCTAAAGTACTTCTAATCACCACAGTAGAAAGGGGAACACAAATTTGAGAATTAGGAAATTTTTCTTATGTTCCCCTTTATCAACTACAAGTGTGCTGGAGTGCTGGCTTTCTGATCTCACAAACCGAAAAGCCAGCTAAAATGTGTCTTAAAATGAACTACAGTTGGTATTGAAAGTGGCCACGTGGTTTAGTGGAATAATAGACTGTACTGAAAGAGGTCACAAGGTCAAGAGGATCTCGGCTGTGTTACTGCCTCAACCTACGCAGCCACAAGGCAGTCACTGAGCTCCCCGTGTCTCAGAAAAGTGACTATAAATGAGCATGTCCTAAGTCCAAATACTGTATCTCATCTCAGCTTCTCTGGACAAATAAGCAATGAGAGGGCCTGGTCCTGATCTTTTCCAACTAAGGAGGATGTTAAACATTGGAAGAAGGACGAGGCATAGAAAAATGAGAGAGCAGCGTGGGTGTGAAGGTGGAATTCACAGCAAGGGGAAGGCCAGGGCTAAGTGGGACTCAGACTTGGCAGGAATCCTGCCATGGCTCTGACTCCAATATGCCTGTAATCTACTTCTACCGATTCCCCAACAATTTCTGTTGTCCTTTTGGTCACCCTACACAACTGGCCAGATCTTAGTCATCTTGTGTATTTTGTATATTCATTCTTACACACTATAATTATGGCCCTATATACACACTAAATGAATTGAAATAAACAAATAGAAAAGACATCTGGTTGATCCTCTTAGTTCTGACCAGTTCCAATCCACCCTGTCTAGAAGCAAGGACGTGCTTTGTAATAGTAAAGGGACAGAATTGCATATAGAGCCAAATTCTGTACTTATGCCCCGTGCTTAGTAAGATCAATGAAATCATATGGGTGTAGCTGAGGGGAGAATATGGCTCATCGTCTCCAACAGAATGACAGTGCTGAGTCTGTGAATAGTCTCAGGAGGCCTGGTACCTGAACATCAAGCAGGTTTCCTGCTTCCTCACACCCCTTCAGCCAATGTTAACACCAATGACAGCTCACATGTTGGAATTTGTTACATGGATAAAATGTGAGGCAGAGGAGGAGGAGGGTGCGCTGGTGTCTGCATCTCTCCAGCCTCTGCAACAGTTGGGACAATAAAAACAATGTCAAGGTTGGGGAGATCAGAGTTAGGCACTTCAATAAATGCTCCCTAATTTTCAGAGGGGCTGAGCATGCACAATTCCTGAAGGATTCATAGGAGCTGCAGAGAGGCTCAGGACATCTGAGATAGCCAGTGCCCAAATATAGATTGGTGTCCAATATTAGGCATACAGAGTTCCGAAGTGTTGGGTAACATTTTCAGAAGTGCCTAAATGACTTAGCACCTCTGTTCCATTGGAAATCAATAGGCCTTAAAAGTCCATGTCCCAGATCCTTAAAAGTATTTAGGTCACTGCCATTAATTTCAGTGGGAGTCAGGTACCTAAATTCCTTTGAGTATCTGGGCCTAAGGCACTAAGATGTTTTGAAATACACCTCTACCTCGATATAACGCTGTCCTCGGCAGCCAAAACATCTTACCGCGTTATAGGTGAAACCGCATTATATTGAACTTGCTTTGATCCACCGGAGTGTGCAGCCCCGCCCCCCCGGAGCACTGCTTTACCATATTATATCCGAATTCGTGTTATATCAGGTGGCATTATATCGAGGCAGAGATGTATTTTGCCTTTAGCCATTTTAGGGAAAAAAAAGATAAACCTGGAAAAATATTCTGCGTAGAGACCATGAGTTGGGTGTGTGAAGTGAGAGGACTGGGGTAGGGCTATGGTTGGGCATAGCGTGTGCATGAGGGTTAATGCAGGGGAGCCATGTTGCAGTGGGCAGCTCACAGAGAATTTTGGCTGACTCAGTCACTCTGCTAACCTTCCATCAGCAGTGGTGTATTCTCCCCTGTGTCCCTGACTCCATCCTTATCCTATCCCTCCCTTTGTGCCAGCAATAGCACTATCAGGGAAAATCACATAGAAGGTCCGGTTTGCACTGTCTCGTTGACCCTGTCCGCCTTCCCTGCACACCCGTACAAGTCATATAATATTGAGCCCCTAGAGTTAGAAGGATGGGCTAGCAGTTAGGGCCTGTCCAGAGACTCTCTTTCTGGGCCACAGTTCCTTCCTTGGGGCTCTCTGTGGGCAGAGTAGCTACACACCATCATTCACTCAAGATGACATGCAAATGTCAATCTAGTCCATGATGTCTTATCTCAGTCCTAATTCCTAACATCTTCCCCGGGCAGGTTTGAGGATTCATACTGAGTCTGTGGTACTTTGAAAAAGATGTTTACTTTTGGAACCAAAATTTGCAGTGAAAAATGACCAGCTTCCTGCTGTTGCACAAAGGAAAAGAGAAATCCATTCTTGCTCATCGCTTTCTCTGCCATAGTATCTCTGTTGCCTTCAAATATGTACAGATTCATGAGAAAATCAACACTATATCAAATTCTTAATAACAATTTTGATTGCACGTCTGAGATTCCACATCTATTAATAAACCTGAATGATACAAAATGGCTGAGATTCTATTTCTGTATCAGCTTCTTGCTTTTCAAAGTCTGCTTTAGTTGGAAGTTAAGGGCCAGATTGTGCCCATAGGCACAGCCCTTGGTAAGGAGTAGTGCGTAAGCTCTGCTATACCACCCTATGAGTACCCCCAGGAGACGTTGTGCTTTGGAGACACCCCTGTGAGGCACACATCCTCTGAAGATCCTCTGTTCCATTCCCCACACCACATCACCTCCAGCCAGATCCGGTATGAAGAGAGCAGAACCATGGTTCCATCTATTCTCTGTCCAATCCTCTTTGCCGACTTGTTTGCTGGGTCGGGAGCAGCAACGTCAATGCTCTCCTACAACGAAGATCAAAACCAAATAATACCCATAATGCCATGAGGAAATCTTAATTACCACTTTCCTAAACCACTGTATAACCACAGTCTAGTCCTAATGCTGTGGAGAATTTTCTTTTTAAATAAACTAGAGCACTGCCACCTAATTTTTAGTATTTTTCACTTTTCTGTGCAACTTATCATGTTCTAGGTATCTAACTTTGGCTCTTGTGATTGCTCATACTTCTCCACATAATGCAATCCTCCTCCTAAATAAATGTGGTGTTGCTAAATGAATGACTGCTTCATAATTTCATTAGTAAGTCAGTCAGCTTGCTAAATACATGTCTAGTTTAACCACAGTTAGGCTTGCTTGGAATTCTTGACTTTAGTGCCTAGGAAGTGCTGTAGAAGAATCATAACAACACTGAATTATATTTTGCACAAACAAGCTGCCTCTCATAGATTAAAGCCTAATGATACATAGACACAGAAAACCACTTTCTTTATAGTAATGAAGAAACAAAATTACCCTCCCCAAATAATTGAAGTCAACGTGGAGAGAGGGAACGTAAAGAAAGAATGGGGCCCATTGTATCTAAAATATCAGAGGAAGAAGCTCCACTGAAGCCTTGCTAGGTTTTGAAGACATTCCTTTTCCCTACTGTCCCATTTGTGTACCATGTGACATTCTGATTCTGCAAGCAGTCTTTCTGGTTTGTGTTGGACTGACCAAGAGACAACACTGACAATATTTAGCAATCTAATTATTGCCTAGAAACTAAATGAATCCCACTGGCTTCACATCCTGGCCATG
>NW_020664393.1:73438801-73447742 GCF_002925995.2 Terrapene triunguis | reverse complement strand
CTTAGACCCTTTAGTTATGATTTTCTGAGAACTCATGGAGGACAGGTGAAGTGCTGAAGGACTAGGGAAGGGTAAACATAGAACCTATCACCTTATGGGGGAGAGGATCCCAGGGAATCATAGACCAGTCAGCCTAACTTCACACCCAGAAAGATACTGGTACAAACTGGTTGTTTAATAAGGTGTAAGCACCTAGAGGCTAGTAAGGTGATAAGTAATAGCCAACATGGATTTGTCAAGAACAAATCATGCCAACCCAATCTAATTTCCTTTTTTCTCTCAGTATACTTTGCATAATCAGCCTTGTGAATGGAGGGAAGCAATAGACATGATATCTGGACTTCTGTAAGACTTTTGATGCAGTCCAACATGATATTCTCATAAGCAAACTAGAGAAAAGTAGGCTGGATAAAATTACTATAAGGTGGGTACATAAGACCATTCTCAAAGAGTAGTTATAAATAGTTTGTGCCCAAACTGGGTGGACAGATCAAGTGGGGTCTGACAGGCATCTGTCGTGGCTCTGGCACTTGTCAATTTTTTCATTAATGGCTTGTATAAAGGAGTGTAGAATACATTTATAAAATTTGCAGATGACACCAAGCTGGGAGAGGGTGCTAGCACTTTGGAGGATAGGACTAGAATTCAAAATGATCCTGATCAATTGGACAACTGGTCTGAAATCAATATGAAATTCAAGACAAACAAGTGCAAAGTAGTATACTTAGGAAAGAAAAATCAAATGCCCAAATAAAAAAGGGGGTTAACTAGCTAGGCATCAGTACTGCAGAAATGCATCTGGGGTGCACAGTGGATCAGAAAATGAATATGAACCAGCAATGTGATGCAGTTGTGAAAAAAAGCTAATACTTGCAGTGTATTAATAGAAGAGTTGTATGTGAGAAGTAGGAGCTAATTGTTCCGCTTTACTCAGCACTGGTGAGGGCTCAGCTTGAGCATTGTTTCCAGTTTTTAGGTGCCACACTTTAAGAAAGATGTGAACAAATTGGAGAGAGTCCAGAGGAGGACCCCCCCAAATAAAAAGGGGGTTTAGACAACATGATTTCTGGGAAAGATTGAAAGACTTGGGTGTGCTTCTTCCAGAAAAGAGAAGATGAAGGAGGCCATAAGTCTTCAAATATATAAAAGGCTGTTTATACATAGGACAGTGTGGTCCATGTCCACTGAAGGTAGGACAAGAAGTAATGGTCTTAATCTGCATCAAGGGAGAGTTAGACTGGATATTAGGAAAAACTTTCTAACTATAAGGATACTGAAATACTGGGATAGGCTTCCAAGGGAGGTTGTAGAATCCCTGTCATTGGAGTTTTTAAGACCAGGTTAGATAAACATCTGTCAGGGATGGTCTAGGTATACTCGACCCTACCTCCATGTGGGGGGGATGGATTAGATGACCTCTTGAGGTCCTTTCCAGCTCCACATTTCCATGATGCTATGATAATTCAATGGGGAATCCAGAGCTATTGAACCACATTTCAGTTTCTTCCCTGGCATCCATCACTGCCGTAATTGAGCAGCTCTTATATTCCTTAATTTATCCCCCACAACACCCCTATGTGGTAGGGAAATATTAGCACTCCATTTAAATCAGGAACTGAGGAACAAAGGACCAGATTTTTAGAGATGCAGATATATGCGCAGTTAGATTTTCAAAAGCATCCAGGCATCTATCCACATCTTCAGATGCATAAAGACCTTTAAAAATCTGGCTCTAAATTACTTGCTTAAGGTCTCACAGGGAGTCTGTGTACAGGTAGGAATTAAACCCACCTCTTCTACAGCTAGGCCAATGCCTGAACCACAAGACCATCCTTCCTCCCATGGTATAGTTTAATCCCCTAAGTGTATATTTTGATCTTCTTAGACATGTTTCTATATGTTCTTTATCTCTCTAAACTCTTGAAGGGCAAATGAAAATTCTTTCACTTGTTTAAAGAGCTCATATTGACCTAATTTCCAGACCACTGAGCGTTTCCTGGTTAGTAAAGGTCTTAAGGGAGGACATAAGGACACCTCATGTTCATAGAAAATAACCTGTGAGTTGGGCAAGTATTATTATCCCAATGGGAAACTGAAGCAAAGAGACTGTAGTGGCTTGCCTGAGGATGCACAGGAAGTCAGAGCTGGGGATACAACCCTGATCTCCTAAGCCACAGCCAAGCCTCTTAACTGCAAATGCAGTCCTAGAGTTAACTAGACCAGCCATGTAATGAATAAAAGCAGACTGATGAATGTCCTAAGAAATACTACATTTTCTTACTAAACTGCAATCAATCACTTTCCCTGTGGGCATGAACCTATAGTCCTACAGAACTGTGCTCCACATTTGAAGCTAAGTGATACTAGTGTTCATGTTTGTGAAGATAACTTGGAAATGGAAACAGAGTATAAACTAATGCAGAGACATCTTCCAAAGTCTTCAGATACCCCAAAACAATTGCTCTGAGGCGGGTGAACTGCCCCATTTGCCACAGTAGCGTGTAAATTCTGAAATCGAAAGCTGACAATGTAAATGTTAACTATTTCACTGAGTGGGATAGGGCAGCATTCTTATCAAATAGTACACTAGAGATTACAGAACAGGCAATGGAACATTTGTGCATTTCCAGGGTAGAGTAATTATTCCCAAACAAAGTGACTTATTACAGAACAGTGTCCACAGGGGGAGCTATTCCTCAATAGCTACTCCAGTCAATTTCCCCTTGTATGCAAGCCTTAGGCTACAAAAACAGTCAGTGGCATCAGTATGGTTAAAACTCTAGTGAAACCTCATCATCAAGTCCCAGCTCACTCCTCTAGACCACACTCCAACCTCCGGTTCGTCCTGTACAAGTTCTGTTTCCCCTATCTCTGCTTTGTCCGCACTTTGAGGGGTACTTAAGTGTCTACCCAAGCTCATACCCAAAACTCCTGCCTTGAAACTTGGGAACCTCTGGTTTGCCTTAATGACTTGCTGTCACAAGATAGCTGGCCTCATAACAGGGTTGAGAACTCAGTTTGGTGGAGGAAGCATAGGGACCACATTGGGCTCCCATGGAAGCTGGGTCTGGAAGAAGCAGGGTACTCCAGGGAAGCAGCCTGAGAGTCAAAGTCCTGTTTCAGAGTAGGGAAGACAGAAAGGTAGTCCCGAAAAGGCTGGGAATTGATCCCAGAGGGTGGAATGAAGAGGAGCCAAGTGGGTGCCATTCCTGTATTTTAACCACAAGATCATCCTTCCTCTTTATTTACATATAACTGTAAGGAATTATCTTCTCTGGTGAGAAGGGGTCTGGGTGACCTAATGGTCTCATCCACCTCTAATTTCTGATTGAATATATTGTACTTATTAAAAAATACAATAGTAACTTCATAATGGGACCACAATTACTACCTCAACCCAAAATGCATTAATTTGAAAACATGGTAACATCCTGTGGTGATATAAACATTTGATTCAGTGTGGGAGGGGAACTTCAACAAGTATTGTTAGCAATAAGGAAATATACCACCATAAAGTGGAGAAATCTGATACCACAGTAATGGCAGCCCAGATAGATACCTACATTGAGTAGAATGTTTTTTTCCTGATGCAGAAACATACTAAAAGTAAATCTGATCCGGTAAATCATTGCATATCAGACCTTGGCTAGAATTAGAACATCTTGAACTCTGGCATAACATTTGAGTGACATTTCCTTTATTTAAAATGTGGGAGCACCCTCTGGTGGCTAATCTTCATCTGTAAATCTATCTGTAATTTCAAATCTGTGGATTTAATTTTTTTCCTCAGCTCCATAAATGCAATTCTGATTGCAGTCACCACCTGTCACATGGCTCCATTGTGTTCTTAGTTACATGGTAGTAAATTTATCCTGGAAATAGGGCTGGTGACTTTGCAATAGGAAGCAGTGGTCTGGCATCCTAGTAAACATTGTATTTCCATTCAGAAAAACACGATTTATGGATTTCACCTTTTTCTTTTTTAATCAACCTCTTTCCCCACTTAGCTAAAGTCCCTGGGATGTAACATGTTATTGCCAAGGAGCTGAAAAAGTAAATATGTTTATTCTTTGTTATATGTCTGTGAATTTAACAATTGCTGAGGGGACAGGTTCATACTAAGCAGACACAGGGGTGTGGATTACAGCACACCGATGCACAGCTTGTGTTTTTTTAGACCTGAAGCCAAAGATGGATTTGGGCCTTCTTGAGCCTAGAAAATAGGAGTTGTAAAATGGCCAGTATGTTTTATAACTTCCATCATGGTTAGCAGTTTACATCAAATGTGCCTGGGGTCACCCTGACAAAGACTGTTGTCAGGCACAATTACATGAGCCTAGAAGTATGGGGGGGGGGGAAGGGATTCCTACTTTCAGCTTGGAATGCTTCTCTGTGGTGAGGCCTTTGTCAGAGGTCCTAGATATCACTGATCCATCTCTAACCAGCGGAGCCAAGACTGTTGCAAAACACCGAATAATGAAGAACAAAGGCAGCTTTGAGCAGGGCTGGCTCTAGGCACCAGCGTCCCAAGCATGTTTTTTTGGCTTGGGGCAGCAAAAAACCTGGAGCCGGCCCTAGCTTTGAGGTAACAGTTGGTGAGATGGCAGAGCCTTCCTACCAGCAATTAAAGCTGAAATCACTTCAGCTGGGTTAGGTGGTAAAGCCCCCAGAACAGCCCAGGCAGCACTGACCTGCCAGCATCCTTGGACTTCTCCAGTCCAGCACAACAAACTGTGGGTGAGGACCTGGGAAGGAGGGAAGTAGCCAGAATGGCCAGCGGAGGACTGAGGTTGGAACTAATGGTGAGGGACTAGTGTATTAATTTAGGTAGAATATATAAGCCCAAAGAGTTTAACGTTGAGCAGCTTCAGGCAGGGGTGCTGGAACAATTTGTATAGTGGGGGTGTTGAGAGACATGGAACCAAACTGTAAAACCTGTATACAGTGGAAACCACTTCAAGCAGGGGGTGGGGCAGCACCCCTAGTTTCAGCACCTATGCTTCAGTCATGTTAAGACCATTAATCTGCTTCGTACCTTAGCAAAACACACCGTTTATTTTTTTAGAAATCTTTTATCAAAGATGTAGAAAAGGAAAAACAGTTAAAGCATTAAAATTCAAGCATTAAGGCTTTTACTTTAACAACATACCTTGTTTCCTTTCCATTTAGCAGAAGAGTTTTTAGATGGAAATTCCACAGGTTCAACACTCTCTTAGATGGCAACTACTGTCCTTTTGGGGAAAAGAGAAAAAGTTCGCTGAGAGGGGCTGGAGTTGTTGAAGTTCAATCCTGCTTTTTTTTTTTTTTTTTTTTTTTTTTTAATAAAGACAAACCGAGATGAGACACACAGAATGGAAGTGAAAAGAACAGCAAAAATGGAAAATTCAGCTTCTGTCTCTGGTGTTGACTCTTAAGTTACATCTACCACTAGCAGCCACATATAGTGTACGTGGAGCTATAAACTGTCATGAAAACACACCGCATGCCCACTGTGGTGTGTAGCTACATGTGTTAGTGGAAGGCTCTGACAGAGGGGAGGCATTGGCAGGGGTGCTGAGAGCCATTGAACCAAATTGTAACCCCTGTATATGATGGAATCCACTTCAAGCCAGGGGGTGCAACTCTGCCACTCCCCACCCCCCTAGTTCCAGCACCTATTGGGCATTGGGGAAAGGCTTAAGCAGCTCCCCACTGCCAGAGCCTTTGACTGCAACAAGGAAAGTCTCTGGAAGTGGGGAGGCAGTGAGGAAAGGCTGAGTCTGCCCACCACCAGAGCCTTTCCCTCCAGCAAGGAGCTGGTAGCCTTCCCCTACAGTGGGGGAAAGCTCCAGCAGTAGAACACTACACTGCTAAAAACAGCAGAAAGGCTGCAAGTAAAGGTGCATCTACACTGCATGCTTCTTTTGGCAATGGGTAGTGTACATACCCACGTAGTACCCCTAGCCCCAGTATAAATAGCAGAGTCGACTGAGAGGCATGGCTTGAGCAAGTAGAAAGCATGTGGGGTATGTACCTGGGTAAGTACCCATACCTTTTAAGCATCTATTTACTCTTCTTGCCTAAACTACACCTCACCATCTGCTCTGCTACTTATACCTGTGCTAGAGGGGCTATGTGGGTAGATACGCTACATTCAGCCAAAAGACATGCACAGTATAGATCGGGGTCGGCAACCTTTCCGAAGCGGTGTGCCGAGTCTTCATTTATTCACTCTGATTTAAGGTTTCGCGTGCCAGTAATACAATTTAACGTTTTTAGAAGGTCTCTTTCTATAAATCTATAATATATAACTAAACTATTGTTGTATGTAAAGTAAATAAGGTTTTTAAAATGTTTAAGAAGCTTCATTTAAAATTAAATTAAAATGCAGAGCCCCCCGGACCGGTGGCCAGGACCCGGGCAGTGTGAGTGCCACTGAAAATCAGCTCACATGCCGCCTTTGGCACGCGTGCCATAGGTTGCCTACTCCGGTATAGATGCTCCCTTACTCAAAGCCTGGCAGATGGAAAAACATAGGCACGGCCTATGGCCTTATCGGGCACTCCAAGATCTGGCAAACTTGTACCAGCATTACATTTGGTTAGGGCATTGCATTTAGTGGCCTCTTTCTGGTCACAGGCTTATAGCAGTGTTGCAAAATATACAGTCTTGGCCAGACTTTTATTAGACAGAAGGAAAACGGAGAGGTATAGGAAAAAGAAATAGAGCGGGAAAGAAAAGAGTGCGGCAAAGAGGGGAAACCTTGGTTTCACATTCCAGGTGGTGGCTGGGATTTAGCAGAGGCCAATGGAGGTGAAGATGGCATCTGAGTCCCTTTCTCTATCCTGGTCATCTCTCAGGAGTAGGACAAAATGTCTGGGTTCCCAGGAGACACAGCTCACTTCTTCCCGTCAGCCAGCCTCACGGTAGTTGTCAAACAGCCTCTTTTTTGCCAAAAGCTTTTCTTGAGGACCCCAAAATGGAATGATGGGTTGAATAGCCCATCCCTTGATTATTTCGTCCACCAGTAAGGCCTGATATTTGGCACACCAATTTTGGTTCATCAATTTTTTGGTCTCACTCTTTTTTCTTAAACCAGGCATGATCTTTATGCAGTCCTTGAATTACATCAGTAGGCCTTTTTGTTTGCACTGAATTAATTTTGTCTTCCTTTTGTGCTTTTTTTCAACCAACATTTGTTATAGGTTATTTTTGTAGTTTATGACATGTTTACTTTCCCATAGTTTTTACTCTTTTACTAAAAGAGTTAGTAACATAATTTTTACCAAGCTTTTCCACCCATCACCTTGTACATCTCTATCCATCACACTGTCATCCTGACCTTATCTTTAGGATGGGTCAGCGTGTTCCAAAAATCATGAGATTTATTTTTACATAATCTCATGATTTTAAAGCCATAGATTTGAGGTTCTTTTTATTTGCCTTCTGCTTTCCAAACCTTTAGGTTGCATTGGGGTCACATTTTGAAGATGTCTCCACAGCCACAAGGGCTAGGAAATTCTTTTATCTATATTGATGTAGTTAAAACAGAACAGCCCCGTAATGTGGAAGCAAATACATTGGCTTCGTAGTGGTATAGCTACTTCCATAGAGAAGGGGAATAAGCTCTACTGGTATAAAGCACCTTTTATACCAACACAGCATCCACAATAGGACTTGCACAGGTAGAAAAAAATATCACAGCCCCGACCAAAATAGCTCAACCAATATAAAACTGTGTGCAAACAAAGCCAGAGGCTCCTCTGAAAATCCCCACAAAGTTGCCAACTCTCATGATTTTGTTATGAGTCTCATGATAATTATTGTTTTCCTTAAAGCCCCAGCTCCTGGAGTCAAGAGGAAAAACTGCCCCATAGCGGCAGCTCCTGTGGCTCCTGTCCTGCGGGACTGAGCCCAGCTTCACGTTCCTGGCGTTCTGACCCGGCACACAGGGTTACAGCGCTCCTCCCGTCTGGCCCAGCTGCCTCTGTCAGGAGGGGAGTAGAACAGCCAGGCCGAATCTGAGTGAGTGAGGTTGTGACGTGGCACGTGGGGTTGCCATGCTGTTCACTCAAATATAGACCGGCTGCCCCTCCATCATCATGAAGATGGGGTGGCCAGGTGAAACGGAAGTGGCACTGCAGCTCCATGCACCAGGTCTCAACGTCCCGAGCAGGGAGTCAGGCTCAGGGTGGACTCGCACTGCACCACCCAGCAACACTCCCTTCGGGGGCAGGACCCAACTCCCCACCCAGGAGCGGCGCTCTCACTCGTTGTCAGCAATTCTGCAGCGGGGCGGTCCTTCCGCGCTCCCAGTCTTCGGGGCACTTCGGCAGCGGGTCCCGGAGCGAGTGAAGGACTCGCCGCAGAATTGCCGCCGAAGACCCAGAGTGCGGAAGGACCCCCCGCCGCCGAATTGCCGCGGAGGGCGGCAAAATGCCGCCCCCCCCCCAAATCCTGGTGCCCTAGGCGACCGCCTAGGTCGCCTAAATGGAAGCGCCGGCCCTGTCCCCACCCCAGGGGAGGATAAAACAAACTAGACCAGAATTCCCAAAAAACAAAAAGTGATGGAAAGTAAAAAGAATTTCAGAGGGCTTTATTATAACAATCAGTGTGCTGCTATGGCAGAATATACAAGTTTTATGCAGTAGAGGGCAGCATGGCATGACAATTCGTTACCATTGCAGCATCGGCCAATAAGAATCCTCTGTTTCTATAACTGTATTGCTAGTGGGAATAGTCAACAATATTTTTGTTGACTTCTGAACATTACAAACGCTAACAGCTAGACCTAGCTTAATGTCTGCACATTTAATCACTTGCACCTGCAAAAAAAAAAAAAAAACCTAAAAGGATATTGTATGTGCACATGTATCTGCACATACAAATCAGCTAGATCCCTCTCTAAACAGTTTGCCGTTTGTCTCTAATTCCTATGCTCTTGTTCTCATGATCACACTGA
>NW_020664393.1:73415041-73438791 GCF_002925995.2 Terrapene triunguis | reverse complement strand
GTAAAAATATGTGGCATCGTTATTTATGGGAAATTTACATGCAAATAATGGCAAGTATTTCAGTGTAAATAGAATAAAGGGGCTGAAGTGCCACGTAGAAGGTCAATAAGAGTTAATGGTTTAAGTGTAGCCCCTCCCTTGTGGTGTGTCTCATGCCTGTCAGTGGAGGTTTGTGTTACCACTACAGAATGCTCATTGAGAGTGGAGATCTTTGCTCTCAGAGCCTGTTGTTGTTCCCCCTTCCCCTGGACTAAGCAAAAGAGGATGCCGGCGACACAGCAGAACAGAATTTAGGAGAGGAGTGAACAGAGACAGATCTCTTCAGCTCCCCACTCGACCCTGCTGGCTCTCCAGGAAAAGGCTGTGCAGAGATCAAACACAACCTGCCTGCTGTGCTCTAAATTGCTTTATGACTGTTCCAGTCCACAGAGACTCCCATTGGCTGCAGCAGGGGCCTGGGATCAGGCCTTAAGCTTATTTACTGTGAGCATCACAAGAAATCATTTTCTGATACAATGCATAATTAACCTGTGGAACTCATTGCCACTAGCTATAACTGAAGCAAAGCACTTACTACAATTCAGAAAAAGGGATCAGACAATTTAGGAATGATGAGAGCATCCACTGTTACATGACATGGGATTAAACGTAAATTAGAGGGGATGTTTCAGGGTAAAAACCAGCCACTAACTGATGGGAGTTAACCTTCTCATAGGGGAAGTTTCATACTAAATCAGAGCTGTCCACAAAGGGTTTCCCTGCACTTTCCTTTGAGGCAGCAGGTGCTGATCACTGTCAGAAACAGGGCACTGGGCTATAAGGACCATTGGGCTGGGCTATGTTTGGCCTGTTTGCTTGGATCACTCTCACAACAGCGGGGGGGAGGGGGAGGAATTTAAAGGAAAATTTGGGAGGAGGACTTAGAGGCATGTGTATTACCTGAAACTACTGCTATCTTTTCCTTTTTAAACTGACTATACTTCACATTGAGGGTGCCCCTTTAAGGTAAATATATGTAACATCCAGTTGATCAAACTAGTAATCAGCTGACAGGAGCCTAATATTTTCCAGTGAAATATGGCAATTGTTCTTTCAACTCATAAAAAAAAACCCTCGCCTTTTTAACCAGGCTATTTAAATACATATGGCTTCTTTAAAACTCCTTGTGTAAACACTATCTGAGATGGTAGGTGTGTCACTAACTTGGCACTCAGTTGATATGAATTGTTTAAAATCCACAAGTCCTGATAAGAAAATTATTTTTAATTCTCTCCTTTCTTAGTTCCTTGTTCTTTCATTGTAAACTCTGCTCCACGCCCATTCTGTATTGGCATGGGAGTTCCCATTCAATGAAATGGCAAATAATGTCTTGTTTGTCCATTGGAGCTAAAGATGTCATTGTTCCGTATGTGCTTGTGCCCAGACTACCCCTCTATATTCATTTGAGGTCCAAATTTCAACAGCATGAAAGTTTCATTAGCAGAACAATGGAAAATACTGGAGTGGGCTAATGAAGGAGGTAAGACCAGACCAAAACTGGCTATCTTCTGAATGTGCTTCATCATCCCCCCACTCACTAAACCTTCCAGTAGAGCGGATGACAAGAAACACTAGCATATGAGAGGTAAAAACCAAATACATAATTCACTTGGCTGAGCTTATTAGAATCTGCAAGAGGTGACAAGCAGAATCTTCTCTGAAGTCTACCATGCACATGATGTTGTGGCTTTGGGTACGTCTACACTACAGGATAAATTCGAATTTAGCTAATTCGAATTTGGTAAACCGGTTGTATTAATTCGATTGTATGCGGCCACACTAAGCACAGTAATTCGGTGGTGTGCGTCCATGTACTGGGGCTAGCGTCGATTTCTGGAGCGTTGCACTGTGGGTAGCTATCCCATAGCTATCCCATAGTTCCCGGAGTCTCCCCTGCCCATTGGAATTCTGGGTTGAGATCCCAGTGCCTGATGGGACCAAAACATTGTCGCAGGTGGTTCTGGGTACAGCCTCACCCCTCCCTCCCTCCCCCCCTCCCTGCATGAAAGCAACGGACGGCAGACAACCATTTCACGCCTTTTTTCCTGGCTGAACGCAGCAGACTCCATACCACGGCAAGCATGGAGCCCGCTCAGCTCAAGACAGCAGTCATGAACATTGTAAATACCTCGCGCCTTATCGTACAGTTTATGCTGAACAAGAACCTTGAAAACCAGGCAGAGAGGAGCAGGCTACAGCAGCGCGGCGACGAGAGTGATGAGGACATGGACATGGAATTCTATCGAACCGCGGGACCCGGTGCTTTGGAGATCATGCTGTTAATGGGGCAGGTTATAGGCATGGAACGCCGATTCTGGGCCCGGGAAACAAGCACAGACTGGTGGGACCGCATAGTGTTGCAGGTGTGGGACGATTCCCAGTGGCTGCGGAACTTTCGCATGCGTAAGGGCACTTTCATGGAACTTTGTGACTTGCTTTCCCCTGCCCTGAAGCGCCAGAATACCAGGATGAGAGCAGCCCTCACAATTGAGAAGCGAGTGGCAATAGCCCTGTGGAAGCTTGCAACGCCAGACAGCTACCGGTCAGTGGGGAATCAATTTGGAGTGGGCAAATCTACTGTGGGGGTTGCTGTGATACAAGTAGCCAAAGCAATCACTGAGGTGCTGCTACACAAGCTAGTGACTCTGGGGGATGTGCAGGTCATAGTGGATGGCTTTGCTGCAATGGGATTCCCTAACTGTGGTGGGGCGATAGATGGAACCCACATCCCTATCTTGGCACCGGAGCACCAGGGTACCCAGTACGTAAACCGCAAGGGGTACTTTTCAATGGTGCTGCAAGCACTGGTGGATCACAAGGGACGTTTTACCGACATCAACGTGGGGTGGCCGGGAAGGGTTCATGATGCACGCGTCTTCAGGAACACTAATCTGTTTAAACGGCTGCAGCAAGGGACTTACTTCCCGGACCAGAAAATAACCGTTGGGGATGTTGAAATGCCTATCGTTATCCTTGGGGACCCAGCCTACCCCTTAATGCCATGGCTCATGAAGCCATACACAGGCAGCCTGGACAGGAGTCAGGAGCTGTTTAACTACAGGCTGAGCAAGTGCAGAATGGTGGTAGAATGTGCATTTGGCCGTTTAAAGGCGCGCTGGAGATCGCTACTAACTCGCTCTGACCTCAGCCAAAGAAATCTCCCCATTGTTATTTCTGCTTGCTGTGTGCTCCACAATCTCTGTGAAAGTAAGGGGGAGACCTTTATGTCCGGGTGGGAGGCTGAGGCAAATCGCCTGGCTGCTGATTACGCGCAGCCAGACACCAGGGCGATTAGAAGAACACACCAGGAAGCAGTGTGCATCAGAGAAGCTCTGAAAACCAGTTTCATGACTGGCCAGGCTACAGTGTGAAATTTTTGTTTGTTTCTCCCTTCATGAAAACCAGCCCCCTTCATTCTCATTCATTCTCTGTAAGCAACCCACCCTCCCCCCAGCTTTCTTTCAAAGGTAATAAAGTCACTATCGTTTAAAAATCATGTATTCTTTATTAAGTGATTATAAACATAGGGAGAGAACCAAGAAGGTAATGTGGGTGAGGTTTGGGAGGAGGATAAGAGGGAAGTCTAAGGCCACTGATCAAATTCAATATATTGACAGCCTTTTGGTTGGGCTCTCCCCTGGGGTGGAGTGACAGGGTGCACGCAGCATCCCCCCCCCCCCGCGTTCTTACACGTCTGGGTGAGGAGGATATGGAACATGGTGAGGGGGGAGGTAGGTTATACAGCGGCTGCAGCGGCAGTCTGTTATCCTGCTGCCGTTCCTGAAGCTCCACCAGACGCCGGAGCATGTCCGTTTGCTCACGCAGCAGCCCCAGCGTTGCAGCCTGCCACCTCTCATCTCGAGCATCCCTCAAGACCTCACGGTCACTGGCATCTTTCCTAAATTTAGATACAGTGTCCTTCCACTCATCCAAATGAGCTCTTTGATTGTGGGTGGATTTCATTATTTCTTTGAACATGTCGTCTCGCGTCATCTTTCTACGACGCCTTATCTGAGATAGCCTTCTGGACGCAGGAGGGAGGCTTGAAACATTTGCAGCTGCTAGAGGGAGGGTTGAAAAAAAGTAGAGAAGTTTTTAAAATGATACATTTTACAGAACAATGCTTGTACTCTTTCATGGTGAACACTATTCACATTACATAGCACATGTGATTTCAGTACAAGGTCGCATTTTCCATCTTAATATTGAGTGCCTGTGGCTTTGGTGTTAGAGATCACAGACGCAGGTCCGGGCAACAGAATTCAGCTTGCAGGCAGCCATGGTAAGCCATTGTCTTTCGGCTTCTGCGCCCTCCTTTCCAACATACCAATCAAAGCTTGTTGACTGCTGAGGTTTTCCTGTTAACCTTCAGCAGCAGAAACCAAACTAACCCCCCCCGCCCACCCTCCCGCCATGAATTCCCTGGAATGCTCAATGTACCCCTCCCCGACCGCATGGCTGGTAACAGGGAAAATCCCTGCTAGTCAAACGTGAAATGCTGTGGGCCAATTTCCCCCCCCCGCCCCTGCGAAAAGCTAACTGCAGGGAAGGATTTCTTATCAGCCACAGGCAAACAGCCGACCGCGTGGCTAGTAACAGGGAAAATCCCTGCTGAAACCAAACTAACCCCCCCCGCCCACCCTCCCGCCATGAATTCCCTGGAATGCTCAATGTACCCCTCCCCGACCGCATGGCTGGTAACAGGGAAAATCCCTGCTAGTCAAACGTGAAATGCTGTGGGCCAATTCCCCCCCCCCGCCCCTGCGAAAAGCTAACTGCAGGGAAGGATTTCTTATCAGCCACAGGCAAACAGCCCAGTAGGAACGGCCACCTCTGTCCCCTTAATTAAGTTCCCGTATTTCAAGCAGGTTACCATGAGCGATATCACTCTCCTGAGGATTACACAGCGAGATAAAGAACGGATGTTGCTTGAATGCCAGCAAACACCGGGACCATACGCTGCCAGGCTTTGTCAGGCAATGATACCAGATTACTTGCTGCAAGCATGGCGTGGACAAGTGTCCTACCATGGAGGACGGAATAAAGCGGCACTGCCCAGAAACCTTGTGGCAAGGCTTTTGGAGTACCTACAGGAGAGCTTCATGGAGATGTCCCTGGAGGATTTCCGCTCCATCCCCAGACACGTTAACAGACTTTTCCAGTAGCTGTACTGGCTGCGAATGCATCCCAAGTCCTCAGGGCAAAATAATCATTAAAAAACCTTGCTTTTGAACCATGTTTTATATTTTAAAAGGTAAACTCACCTGAGGTCCCTTCCATGGGGTCATGGTCTTGGCTACTGGCTTGGGAGGCTTGGGAGGGTACTTCAGTCAGGCTGAGAAAAAGCTCCTGGCTGTTGGGGAGAACGGAGTGCTGGGTGCTCTCTGCAAGATCCTGATCTTCCTCCTCCTCCTCCTCCTCCTCATCTTCCCCACCCTCAGAATCCTCAGGTGTAGAGACTATCCCAGACCCGGTTTGCACGATCACAGGTGGGGTAGTGGTGGCGGCCCCCCCTAGAATTGCATTCAGCTCTGCGTAGAAGCGGCATGTCCGCGGCTCTGACCCGGAGCGACCGTTTGCCTCCTTTGTTTTTTGATAGGCTTGTCTGAGCTCCTTCACTTTCACGCGGCACTGATCTGAGTCCCTATTGTGGCCTCTCTCCATCATGCCCTTGGAGATTTTTTCAAAAGTTTTGGCATTTCGTCTCTTTGAACGAAGTTCTGCTAGCACTGAATCCTCACCTCATACAGCGATCAGATCCAGTACCTCCCGTGTGGTCCATGCTGGTGCTCTTTTTCGATTATCAGCCTGCATGGTTACCTGTGCTGATGAGCTGAGGTATCTGTGGTCACCTGTGCTCTCCACGCTGAGCAAACAGGAAACAGGAAATGCAATTCAAATTTTCCTGGGTCTTTTCCTGTCTACCTGGCCAGTGCATGCGAGTTCAGATTGCTGTCCAGAGCGGTCAGTGGTGCACTGTGGGATAGCTCCCGGAGGCCAATACCATCGATTTGTGGCCACACTAACCCTAATTCGGATTAACAAAATCGATTTTGACGTTACTCCGTTCGTCGAGGTGGAGTACAGAAATCGAATTAAAGGGCCCTTTAATTCGAATTAACTGGCTCTGTAGTGTGGACGGGTGAAGGGTTAATTCGGATTAACGCTGCTAAATCCGAATTAAAGTCCTAGTGTGGACCAGGCCTTTAGCACTTACATTCCCAGTGATCGATGCAACAGAACACCAGTCGAGAGCTGGATTGGGGAGATTATATAGAGGGAATGTTGCAGAAAAGTAAGTGGAAACAAACTTGGCATCAGTTCTGAGCTTGCAAAAGTTGGAAAGGATTCCTCGGCGCCCCCCCACCCCAATTCCTCCCTCCCTTGGCAAAATTGCACTAATGGGGACTCCAAGCCAGATCTTCAGCTGATTTAAGGCAGCATGGCTCCTTTGAAGTCAGTAATGCTATGCCAGCTTACTCCAGGTAAGGATCTGGCAATCCCTCTCGAAGTAGAAAGTAAGCTTGTGACTGGGCAGGCCTTCTGTTCAGCACGGTAAAATTTAATGTTTTCGATTAAAAGTTTTCGACTAGCTCTAACTGTAGGTATAGACATACCAATGTGCATAAATGATAGAAAGACACGAAATGATACAGCATGTGAATCATACACACGAACAAATTATGAGCAATTAAACTCTGCAATGTTCTATGTGACAGTTGGAATTGGGCGTATTTAAGAGCAGATTTTTCCAAAGAATGATAACATAATTGCACATTCTTTACTACTGCCACTGGCTTCTGTAAATGTTAGTACACTGATATTCACAACTGATAGTTCAGTTCCACAGAATCTCCAGCTTAATTTTATAACACACAGGTGGATTCTAACTAGTGTGTTCATTGTAAACTGAAGGTAATATTGATGCAAATACTATTCTTGGCTAATGTATAACAATACCCTGTATGTTGCAACCAAAAATGCATCACTTATTATTTCTGACTTTTGTTTTCATGTTAATGTTCATACCACTAAAGGTCCTCTCCGGAAGATAAACCCAGAGCTTGGCCATGCTGAGCAACATTTTACTTCCAAGTAATCAGAGTTGTAGTAGAGACAAAATTGGCCCATTAATTGTAGCAAAGATTTCCTTGATCCCCCACCAGAGAATACTGAACAGGTCTCTAACAAGAAAAATATAAAAACTAAAACTGAACAACTAGTAAGGAAAAGATCTTGTAAAAGTAATAATTTAAGAGCAGATTAAGGGATACATACAAAATTTGAACATATGCCACATAGGGCATACTAATAACATATTTTTTTAAATTATGTACAACTTGTGCTGTGCCAAAGATTGGGAATAAGTAAAAGCAGTACCAATTTTCAAAGAAAGAAAGAAAAGTGATCCTGGTAATTATCCCATAAATTTCATA
Source organism: Terrapene triunguis (assembly GCF_002925995.2). Lineage (NCBI taxonomy): Eukaryota > Metazoa > Chordata > Testudines > Emydidae > Terrapene > Terrapene triunguis. Next base: position 73,431,316 of record NW_020664393.1, on the reverse strand, counting down.
GCATTTAAGGCCAGAAGGGACTATTAAATCATCTAATCTGATCTCCTGAGTAACACAAGCCGGTTCCCCCTGTCAGGCCTTGCTGCAAATGTTGTCATGAACAGTGACAACTCCCTTATATTGGGCCCAATGACTCTAGTTAGAGCAAAGTTCAGTCTTCAGGAGACTAAGGGTACGTCTACGCTGCAACAAGAGGGTGCAATTGTAGCTCATATAGACATATTGGAGGTAGCTTTAATCTAGCTAGCTCAGGGATCAGAGTAGCGAAGCCACAGCAGTTTGGTCTTCAGTGGGGATTGTACAAGCCCACCCCGAATGCAGGGCTAGCCTATGCGGAAGCACATGATGCTGCAGCTTCACTGCTTCTGTACCTGAGCTAATTAGATTAAAGCTCAGTTGGGTATGTAGTCGCAACCACACCCTGTAATTGCAGTATAGGCACGCTCTAAATTGTTTTGTGCCACAGGAGAAACCAAGGCACCACCAATACCCAATGCTCCTGCAATTTGGTGAGATAGTGTCAGTGGAGCAGGTAGCAGGTGGTCAGTGGTGGACTCCTGCTCTGAGTGGTCAGAGCAGGAGTCAGGCCTAGTGGTCAGAGTCCAATGCCAGAGCCAAGGCAGAGACTCTCAGGAATCAAAGTTCAGGGTTGGAACCAAATTACCAGGAGTCAGGACAGGGCTGGGTTCTGAGCCAGGAGCAGGGTGAGACAGAATGGAAACAAGGTTGGGTGCAGGACAGGGTCTGGGCTGGACCTGTAGAGGAGCAAAGCTTGGAGAGAGGAGCATAGGGAGGCAGCAGGGCCGGCTCTGGCTTTTTTGCCCCCACACGCAAAAAAGCCTCCCGCTGCCCCGCCCCCCCCCCAGCGCGGCAGGGGAGGGCGCCGAGCCCGGCCACGGGCCGCTCTCCCCGATCGGCCGGAGCGCCGGGGGGAGGGTGGCGAGCCCGCCGCGGCTCCGCTGGCGGCCGGAGCGCCCGGCCGGGGCTCCGCTCTCCCCAGCGTCCAGAGCGCCGGGAGGAGGGCGGAGAGCCCGGCCGGGGCTCCGCTCTCCCCGGCAGCCGGAGATCCATGGCCCATGTTGCAGAAGAATCTACCATTTATTCCTAATGGAGTAACAAAACAAATATTAAAGGAGAAATAGCAATGAACACAGATAATGGAATCCCGAGCTGGAAACAGCACAGAAGAAGAAATCTTGCCAAACTTGATTGTTTACACTTTCCCTGGGCGCAGTGTCACTCTGCCTCATCTTCCGTGTATGCAAAGTTACATCTTTCATGTAGCCTTTTTGGTCTCGGGATATTAGAGAGAAAAGGTGGGTACGGTAATATATCTTTTGTTGGACAAACTTCTGTTGGTGACAGAGACAAGCTTTCCAGCTGAAGAAGAGCTCTATGTAAGCTCGAAAGCAACTGACCTTTGTCCAACAAAAGATATTACCTCGCCTGTCTTGTCTCTCATCTTCCATGCACAGTTGTATACTAACTAAGGTCACAACTAAGCATTCCTTACTCTCACTGGTGAGAATGCACACAATCCTATTGAAGACAATGGAAGTTACTTGTGTGAGTAAATGCAAGCTAGTGAGAGCTAGGGTCCCAGAGTCAAGCCCTAAAATGCAGTGTTAGAATGTTAATTGCATTCAGCCCCAGAAGCAGAAAAGAAGCTGCAAGCCTACTGCTTCTGTAGACGCTGCTTTCTGACACCTTCTGAAAGCCTGCTGTAATCTTGAAATTCTCCAACCCAATGAGAATTTCTTCCCCAGGATTTTAAATCAGTTTATGAAATGCTTATCAGCTCAGCAAGCGTGATGATTAAGAATCATGACACTTTTATTACATGCTAACAAGGCATATTTTAAATGTCCTCTGGCAACACAGCCAGATAATTACAAAGCCTGAGCTTAATAAAAATGTCCTCAAGGTGTGTGCATGTGTGTATACTTTAAATGGAAATGGTTTATCAACAAATGCTAGCCTTCAGTGCTTTCAAGCCAAACATTTCAGTATCCTACAACAGTACAAGAAGTTGGAAATGTAATTGACTAGCAATTGGTTTGTTTCTAGTATCCAAAAGAGATAAAAGCACAGGAGAACCAAATAGAATAGTATAATTAAATTAGACATTAAGAATTCTGTTTTAACTGTTTAAAGGTGCTATTTGTAATGCAATTAAGGAAACTGGTTTTTAAAGGTTATATTAGCTGGTATAAACTGACATAGGCCCATTGATTTTAAGGAATTTACAAAAGGTGAGGTTCTGGCCCATGCATTTTTAACCTGACAGTATCAATTAACTTGAATATTACGTTTATAAACATTTTGTATCTTATAAAAGATAAATAAAAATGTTGCCACTTACATCAATTCATCTCTTAAATCTAAATTAATAGAGGCACTGAAAGCTACTCATCAGGAAGCCCTATAAAAAGAGAAAGGTAGGAAAAACATGACTGAAAAAGAAAAAATTCCAAGTGTGTTTATTAAACATAGTGGAGGACAATCTGCTTGTTCTTGTTTCCAGCCAGAATTAAAACAATAACAATAAAGATACAGCTATTAAGCAGTCCCTTTACAAGAGGCAATTCAGACTCGGCTGAGACTTAAGTGAATATTAAGGGTCACATGTTGGCATGAAGGGCTCGACCCTGGAAGGTGCTGAGCACTAGCCTTGAATCAGCAAAACATATGTCAGTGTTTCTCAAACTGGAGCTGCCGCTTGTGTAGGGAAAGCCCCTGGCGGGCCGGGCCGGTTTGTTTACCTGCCCCGTCTGGCCAATCGCGGCTCCCACTGGCCGCGGTTCGCCACTCCAGGCCAATGGGGGCTGCTGGAAGCGGCACGGGCCGAGGGACATACTGGCCAGCCCTTCCAGCAGCTCCCATTGGCCTGGCGCGGCGAACCACGGCCAGTGGGAGCCGCGATCGGCCGGACCTGCGGACGGGGCAGGTAAACAAACCGGCCCGGCCCACCAGGGGCTTTCCCTACATAAGTGGCAGCTCCAGTTTGAGTAACACTGACATATGGGCATGTGCTTCACTTTAAGCACAGAAGTAAACCCTTTGAGTTCAATGAGCAACTGGTTAAGGGCTTTGCCGGATTGGGGTCCAGCTGCTCATCACTTTACAGGATGGAGAGCTTAGCCACTGCTCTGAGTAGGCCCCATTAATCCAGGGCACTGTGTGTGGCGGGGGGACGCTCTGGGCTGGTGCTGAGGGAAAACATACTGCTGCCTCATCCCTATCCCTTTGGGATCCTGCATATCCCCAGGGACCCATTAGAGAAGCAGTCCCTGCACTCAAGGAACTGTCAAGGGCTGCGCAAAGCAGGCAAGGCACCTTGCACACCTGCACCGCGGGTGATCAGTCTGGCCCTATGCAAGCAAGACAAAATCAATATTCCTCTTTTCGGGTTCTCTGGAATCACTGAAGCCTCTGTCAGGAGTAAGGTGCCTCCCAGGAAACACTGCTTTATAAGATATGTTATCAGTCAAAGTAAATAATGCTGTCCTGTTTGCATAGCAAATGCTCCGAATCTATACACACTCCTTCCTCCTTGTGGTATGACTGCATACCTTTGGACACGAGTGTTCATTGGAGCGAGGTATCTCCTCCTACGGTAATTTGCTGACCAGACACAAGATTCTTCTACTTCCCATACAATGAGGGTCATAGAAGGGATGCTACCTCAGACCTGATAGAGGTCTCTAAAATCATGGGTGGTGTAGAGAAGTAGATTAAGGAAGTGTTATTTACCCCATCACATAACACAAGAACTAGGGGTCACCCAAATAAATTAATAGGCAGCGAGTTTAAAACAAACAAAAGGGAGTATTTCTTCACACAACACACAGTCAACCTGTGGAACTCATTGCCAGGGGATGTTGTGAAGGCCAAAAGTATAATTGGGTTCAAAAATAATTAGATAAGTTCATGGAGGATAGGTCCATCAATCGGTATTAGCCAAGATGATCAGGTATGCAACTTCATGTTCTCGGTGACACTAAACCTCCAACTGCCAGAAGTTGGGACTGGATGACTAGAGACAGATCACTCAAAATTGCCCTGTTCTGTTCATTCCTCTGAAACATCTGGTACTGGCTGCTGTCAGAGACAGGATGCTGGGCTAGATGGACTATTGGTCTGACCCAATGTAGCTCTTCTTATGGATCCCTCATGATCTCAATTCAGTTCAAGGTTGAGTCTCAGCTGGCTTGCTTCTCAAGGCCCTAGTCTTACCCATACTCTGGGAAACACACTTGACTGAACAGTCTGGGCTGGATAAGGCAGACATTGAAGCTGGCTGTCCTCAGCTTTAACCTGCAGCAACCAGCACAGAAAGACCCCAGTCCACTACAGCAGGGCATAGACAGGGGTAGCAAGCATGGACAGCCACCCTCGCTGTCTGGCTTTTATGAACCAGTGGATCCCTGGAGTTCATGGACCAGCTACACATGGACCTGCCCCACACACCATGCCCACTCCCCTCTCTTTGCTGCCGAGATGTGGGACGCTGTGGAGCAGGGGTTCTCAACTCTTCTCACTCTCCACTTCCCCCCAAATGCTATAAAAATGCCATGGCCCACACGTGCCACAACAACTGTTTTTCAGTAGATTAACAGCCAGGGCCAGCGTTAGGGGGTAGCAAGCAGAGCAACTGCCCAGGGCCTCATGCCATAGGGGGCCCATCAAAGCTAAGTTGGTCAGGCTTCAGCCCAGAGAGGAGGGGCTCAGGTTGCAGCTTCAGCCCCGAGCAGCGGGGCTGGGGATTTGGCTTTCTGCCCTAGGCCCCTGTGAGTCTAATGCTGGCCCTGCTCAATGGTTTATTTTGGTGGACCCCCTGAAACCTGCTCGCAGCCCCTCAGGGGGCTCCGGACCCCTGGTTGGGAACTTCTGCTGTAGAGTTCAGTTCCTTTTTGCACAGGAAGCGCCATGCAAGAGGCTAATCTCTCTACAATGTGTCACAGCAGCCCTGCTGGCTTTCAGGCCTCTGCAGCTGCAATGGGAGGCAGAATTTCCCCCAGGGATACTAGTGATAGGGCCTGGTGAGCCCAATTCCACTGACCACACACACACACACACGTACTAAAGAGACAAAGGGATTCTAACAAATCTACTAAGGGAGTGAAGGCAGCAAAAGATTCTGGGCCTAACTTGCTTCTAACTACACATTGCAGCTCCATTGACTTTATTGGAGTTACTTCTGCTGTACATCAGTGTCAGAGGAGAATTGTGCTCTCTGTTTTATTTATGGCACTGGAGCAAGCTGGTGTCAAGCTGTTTCCTCGAAACATAATGATGATTGGGCAAGAACTGAACAATATCAGAACCTCAGAACATTTTCTGCCTCCCACAGGATCAGCACAGTTCTTGTCCTGAGCATGTCCTCCTCCTCCTCCAGGTACAGCCAGTTTTTCTCCAGTTGTGCAACTATTGTCAGAAAACCGAAGTTGCTTAGACAGTGTAAAAAGTATCCCACCCAGAGAGAATGCTTGGTTAGCTTTAATAATTTAAATCCATAGGTTTTTCCAAGAGTGTTTCAATTTTTAAAAAAATCGTATTTCTAGGTAATAATGGGTCCCTTGTATACAGTCTGCATCTGTTTTTTCATGAGAACAGCTCTCGCCCTCTGCCCACGCAGTTTCTTTCTTTAATTTATTATTTGCATTGATATTCTGGCAGGTCCCCTGTTGCATGAAGCACTGGACAAACAATAGAAAGACAGGCCTTGTTCTAAGTCTGTTTAAACTAAGAGACACCCAACAGTAGGTATAACAAGGGAGATTTAGCAGAGGAAGAAGGGCAATAGAAACTGCAATAGGAGAAGTCATTAACTTGGACCAGCAATGTCCAGAGCTAGACTCATATAAGGTCTCAATAGCTAATAATATTGTCAGACCTCATTGCCTCTCATCACTTGCCCTGTTTCCATGGTTGTTTTTCTCTGCCCCTCTCCTCTGGAGAATGTGGACCCAGTAATGTTAGAATTGATATTTGCAAGATTAGACAGAATTAGGTCTCCTAGTCCCATCCCAGCTCATGTTTCTGATGGGCAGAGGTAAGAATCCAAGTATTTACATTTGAAGATAAGTATCTCTCCCTGGGTAAACATTTATGACTTAATTTCAAGAACGGTTTGTGTGTGTTTCTGCTACTGCCTAGGTCAAATAGATTCTCCCTAGAGATGGACTTGATGGATGCAGAGCAGCAAGGACAGGCAGGGAGGGATAGGGAAGAAGATCAGGCCATGGCCAGAAGCAAGTTGAACGTCCTGTACAATCCCAACAATTGCCATCATGCTCCTTAGAGCTGCAAGATGCAAACCCTTCCCGAGCTCCCCCTGGAGCACGTGCACACGCACACACCCTGCAGGCTATGGGTATAAGGATAATGTTTGGTTAGAACTGTAGCAGAAGGCCAGCCGTAGGGTGACTATAGGTAGAGCTGGCTGGAAAATGGATTTTCTATCCTGCAAAATATTTTGAGATTTCATTTTTTCCACCATCCTTAATTGGGAAAAAAAGTCAACATTTTAAAATCGTTTTTTAAGTTAAATTCCCTCAGCCCCCCCCCCTCCCCGCCCCCAATATTATTGTTTGGATCAAACTTTTCAATTTTGATCTTTTTTATACAAAATAAAGTAGTTGCAAAATGAAAAAAATCAAAAAACTTTCCATTCTGAAAGTGTCAGATTGAGCGGTTGTGACATTCTCGAAATGTTTTACCAATCCTTCTTGGGAAAGAAGTTTTGAATAAATTGGTATTACCTCATCAAAAATTTAGGTTTAGGCAAAATGTCATTTTCCAATGGAAAACTGCTTTCAATTAAAAGTTTTTGACTAGTCTAACTGTAGGTATAGACCAGGGATTGGCAACCTTTGGCATGGGGCCCACCAGGGAAAGCCCCTGGCGGGTTGGGCCAGTTTGTTTACCTGCCGCGTCCGCAGGTTTGACCGATCACGGCTCCTCCTGGCCGCAGTTCGCCACTCCAGGCCAATGGGGGCTGCGGGAAGCGGCTGCCAGCACATCCCTCAGCCCGCGCCGCTTCCCGCAGCCCCCATTGGCCTGGCGCGGCGAACTGCGGCCAGGAGGAGACGCGATCGGCCGAACCTGCGGATGCAGCAGGTAAACAAACCCGCACGGCCCGCCAGAGCGCTTACCATGGCAAGCCGCATGCCAAAAGTTGCCGATCCCTGGTATTGACATACCAATGTGCGTAAATGGTAGAAAGACAGGAAATGATACAGCAAGGGGGGAGGGATAGCTCAGTAGTTTGTTCACCATAGACCAGGGTGGTGAGTTCAATCCTTGAGGGGGCCACTTAGGGATCTGGGGCAAAAACAGTACTTGGTCCTGCTAGTGAAGGCAGGGGACTGGACTCAATGACCTTTCAAGGTCCCTTCCAGTTCTAGGAGATAGGATATCTCCATTAATTTGTGAATCATACACACAAATAAATTATGAACAATTAAACTCTGCAATACACTTTTCTAAAAGGGAACAAATCATCTAACCAGACTGAGATGATGGCTAGCAAATTAACATGCAAGCCACTGCTGACAACTCGGCCAGGGGCATCGGCATTACAAATGCCAAGTGAGATGAGCCTGGTGAGCACTGACAAACTTAATTGTTTGAAATCACGAGTCAGGGCCCCCCAAAATCAAGTGAGTTGAAAAATATATAAATATATGGGCAGATGGTCTAGTTATTTGCCCTCTAGTTTTCAACTGTTTAAAATTCATGTTTGTATGTTTTTTCTCTGCAGTCATGAGACCTAGAAACTTTTTTTTAATTGAAAGTTGAAATTCTCATAATCACAAGTCCAGGAGCTAGGGCTTTAAGAAAAACATCAAATATCACTAGAGTTGCCAACAGTGAGCCTGGGCAGGGGGAAGAGTATACGGAAAGTATTTTGTAAACCTACAGTGAGAAATGAATGAGGAACAGAACATGAAAAGTTAGTTGTGGGAAATCTACGGATGCTTAAAAGTATTTAGGGGGGGAAAAGAGTGTTTTTTGTTGAAATGCTCACAAACAGCATAGTGCCGTGTACATAGCTCTCTTTTCTGATTCATTTTTCAATGACTGGCCTAGACAAAGCTTTCTGAAACTAGTAATTAATCTGGAAAGGAAATAGGGGATTTCCAGTTGGCTGCAATCTGGCAATTTACATGATGTATTGGACCAATGTGGGTATGTACAACTATACTTGAGGCAGTCAGAGTAGGAGGAAAGCATATTTTTCAATGGCTAAGTGAACAAGGAAGTTGTTGAAGTCCTATTGTTGCCCAGTTATATAGAGAAGAAAGAAGGAGATTTCTGAAAAAAAAAAAAAAAACATGTGCTATTAAGAAGAAAATGATCAGTGATCATTGAGACACTGTTCTAATAGAGACCTGTAAAAGAGACTTAAGATGTGGAGAGGAAAACAAAATCAGAGGCAAAGGAAAATTTATTTTCAAGGAAAAAATTATTTGTAAGGAAACAAAGCAAAGGCATGACTATTAATCTAGAACCAGACATGTAGGAAGACACAGGGCTACCTTAAGACCCTACTCATGCACGTCTAAGGAAGCCCGTAGATCCTGAGTAAGGAAAACATTTAAGCATATATGTTAGCCCATCTCTGTTCACAGGAAGCCAGTTAAGCACATGCTTTTAACTTTAAGCTTTTGCTTCAGTTTCACCAAAATGAGTGTCTCAAGCACATACTGAAGTGCTTCTATCACGGGGCGCTCTACTCACCACTGAGACACCTCCTCCTGGCCACTCTGGGCATTAGGTCCTTCAGGTGTTGCATCCTCGGCTCGCGGGCTCTCCACCCATCTCTGCAACTCCAAGTCTTTGCAACTTAGCCCTCTAGCCAGGTCATTACACATGCTGCCCCCTTCTGGGGTGTCAAGGTCTTTCAGGGCAAATGGTTCCAGGCACTCCATTTTCCATTGCCTGAGGACTGTACCACTTCCCCAACACCTAGTAATGGAACTTGGGCCTGCCTTCTGCTCTGGGGTCCAGCTCAGGGACCCTCTAATCAGCAGCCAAGGTCCGTGCCTTGCTGCTTTTCCGCTGAGCCTTTCCTACATCTCTGGCTCTCCCCCTTCTCTGGAGTCTGGGCTCTAGGACCCTCCCACCTCGCAGGGTGCTAGAGCCTGAGCTCCAGCCCAAGCCCAGACATCAACATAGCAGTGAAATAGCCCCACAGCCCGAGCCCCACAAGTCCAACTCAGCTGGCATAGGCCAGCCACGGGTGTCTTGTTGCTGTATAGACATACCCTATGTGTACCTTTCCCAGACCTGAGGTAAACCTCTGTGTAGCTCAAAAGCTTGTCTCTTTCTCACCCACAGAAGTTGGGCCAATAAAAATATATTACCTCACCTACCTTGTCTCTCTAATATCCTGAGACCAACAGCTACTACAACACTGCATACAACACTGAATATCACAGGTCCGAGAACTTCACCCAGTGACTCCTGAACTGAGCTCTATAACTTGTGATTAAAACACTAGAGCATAACTTTCAGAAAGGAGTCCCAAGTCTGTTTTAACGTCTCCAAGTGATGAAGAATCTACCACATCCCTTGATAAACTATTCCAATGGCTAATTACCCCTCACTTCAAAATGTGTGCGTTATTTTCAGTCTGAATGTTAGTAGCTTCAGTTTCCAACAACTGGATCTTGTTATGCCTTTGTTTATTACACTAAAGATCAATTCTCCGCATATTGTACTCAAAGACTGATCAAGTAACTTCTGAACTTTCCCTTTGACAAGTTAAATATATTGAATCCCTTCAGTCTCTCTCACTGTACATGTTTTCCGGACCTCAAAGCACTGCTGTGTCTTTTCTTGGAATCCTTTCCCATTTTTCTAGATCCTTCTAAAATGTAGACACCAAAAATGGGACACAGTATTTCAGTAATGGTCTTACTGATGCCATATACTGAGACAATACCATTATCCTACCCCCACTCAATATTTCCTTGCTTATTCAACCAAAGATCACATTCGCTTTTTGAGCCACAGCCTCACACTGGGAGCTCATGAACATTTAGTCATCTACAATGATTCCTAAGTCTTTTTCAGGGTCACTGCCGTTCCGGATACAATCCCCCATCCAGTAAGTATAGAGTACCTTCTTTTTTTCCTATAAAATAAATAAATAAAACCCCTGCATTAGGTTGCATTAAAATGCATGTTTTCTGGCGGCTATGCCTGTTTTTCCAAAGTGCTCTGTATCAGTGGTCTGCCATCATCAATATTCACCACTCCCTTGATCTGCATCATCTGCAGATTTTATCAGCCATTATTTTATATTTTCTTAACAATCATTGATAAAAATATTGACTAGATTTGGGCTGAGAAACAATCCCTGTGGAATCCCACTAGAAATACCACCTCTTCTTGAGGGTCCCTATTAACAATTGTGTTTTGAAATTCATCAGTAAACCAGTTCTCAGTCCATCATTATTTAAGCCAGAGGAGAAACTGGTTCTGGGATATTTGTGTGAGCAGTGGGAGGTAAAAAGCCTGTTTCCAGGAGATTTATCCATAATTGTATAGCAAAGTTCCCACATAAGATACTGGACCAAGCTGGTGTCAGGCTGTCAGACCAGAATGAAGTGACCTTAGGCAATAATTAAAGAAATCAGTAATGTTCCTGGGTCAAGATGACATTTCATACTTCTCCTTTGCATTCATTCAGCTCCTACTTTGAGCGGGTTTCCTCCCACAAGGAGAGATAGAGTCTCTCAAAGTATGCAATTATTAGGGAGGAAAAAATCCTAATAAATCACTCAAAGAAAATTTTTTAAAGAACACACAAATACTAAACTTTACTTGGTATAACGAGAATAGAGTCTAGCACTGACCCAGTTTGCTTAATTCAGCTGGGAGGCCCTCGCAGTTGGTTGGTTGTCGTCTTCTTCAGCAGCCACCTCTTCACAGGAGACAACTTGCTAAATTTCTTGAACAAAGATTTAGGAAATCATTATAAATATCTGAACTGCTTAGCTTTATTGTAATGGCAAAGCCATTACTGGGGGAAAAAATGCCCTCAGGCTTCCCTTCCTCACGCCACTAGAATGGTTATTGGTATTACTTATGGTCTGGAATAGAGCAGAAAGACTTCACAATATTAATCCTTTTCAAATAGCCTTACAAATGCTGGCATAATCTGGGTCATGTCCTTTAGATGGCCTACAGCCCAATACAGCAAGGAAATACCTTCCCAGAAATCACTGGTCCCAGTGGCATCTGTTTTGTTAGCCTTTGTCTATATTAAGGGCTAGATTGTGCCCTCAGGGATGTGTATGGGACATGCTGCACCTGGAATCTCCTGGAGGAATTCTGTCTGACTCAGCCAGATTTCCTACTGGTAAGGCGGTTAACCGACCCCCTGGAATGAGTGAGAAAGATTGGTTAACTACATTATGTAACCACTGTGTGTATTATCAGGGCCGGCTCCAGGCACCAGCAGAGGAAGCACGTGCCTGGGGCGGCACATGCTAAGGGGAGGCATTCCGTCCATTCTTGGGGTGGCACAGTCCGAGTATTTTTTTTTTTTTTTTTTAGTATTTTTTTTGCTTGGGGCGGCAAAAATGGTAGAGCCGGCTGTGTGTATTATAACCTGTTGCCTCTTCTAGGTTTCTCACAGTTCTTTGAGTCTGTGTTCCTTCATTAAAGTACAGACTGGAGAATTATGAATGTATGAGTTTTAATTAGCCAAAATAGCTTTGAAAGCAAATGAGAAATTACACCAAACAAAATAAAGAGGGTTAGATGATAGTGTTCACAATGTCCAAAACTGAATTCAACACAGGATGTGACAATTTTCAAGAGACAGGAAATCAGATCAATTAATTGTAGGTCTCATTACAGTCTTTTCCCAAAGGCCAACTTTTATCCTACCCTAGTCTAGGCAGATGCTTTCAGCATCAGCACAGAAGTATTGATCCTAAACATAGACACTTATTTACTTCCAATCAAGCTTATTTGCCAATGGAGTGATGTCACTATTCATGTCACTTCAACCAGAACAGTTTCAAAGTAGGATTTAGATCTTTAGGACAAGTTCCTTAATTATCAAATTATTTTCTGGAATTTCACCAGTGCTATAAGCTCTTATGCCACTTTAAGCAAAGGTTCAAATAGTGGTAAAATCTGCAGCTTACTAGTCAATTCAAAACTTCTTCCTCTTTTTGTCTAAGAAGTTGTCAATTCTCTTGATCACACAATCTGTGTGATTTTTAAATTTTTTTAAACTGAATTATTAGAAAACTCAAGATTTCTCACAGCTAACTTTTGCGGTAGTGTAGCACAGGGTCCTATTACAAACAATATTGGGCTTGGTTAGTGCAATGAGTTTCTCCAGTCTTAATGTTCTCAATTCTTATTGAGTTAGCATAACTTCTAGAGAACTGAGACTAAACTTATTAGTGAAATAAAGTACATATGGTGCATTATAGTTATTCAGAGGGTTTTAACTCAGGTAAGTTTCTGAGAAGCATTTAACTTAACATAACCAAGTTTACACATGAGTAAATATGAGTAAACAATACAAGTCCTTTTGCTACTTATAAACTGGAGCTGGCAGGAAGATTGGTTCTCCAGTTCACTTGCAAAACTGCAATTACTAGTTTCTCGAGATAGATAAAGAGTTCAATCAGGTGATTCACTCAAGGTGTTATGATAGCTGAATTCCTCTTCTCTTTCCACATTTTGCAGCAGACTCCCTAGACAGGACTTTAAAAGACAGAGTTAACTGAGTGCTTGTCAATGAGAAGACTTTAGTTGTTTCCAAGGAGGAGATGCGCTCACTCGCCCGCCCACACGTTTCAGCGTCAAGAAGCAATATGCAGAACAACACAAGAGATTTTAGACATTTTCTGCAGGGCTGCATGGCCTGGTTCCTTTCCTTGGCAAAGCTGATGTCTGCCGATTGGAAAGTGACCAATGCTTCTGGTAAAAATGTGAAATGTCCAACCAGAATACAAGTTGTGTCCCTCTCATGATTCAGTGAAAAAACAGTGTCTCCTTATGGCTTCTTGCAACTTCGTTTGGAAGATTCTCGTATCTTGCAAAGATTCCTGTGCAAACTTTTTGTGCCATGCCAATTTTTGTAAGACATGTTGGGCCATATGTTGAACTTCTTTTGCCTTAGCCCTCATTAGTAACCTACTTCCACAAGTTACTTTCTGTGCGATGCTTTGTGGTGTGTTCCCTTGGCCAACCTTGCACAATTCCATGTTCTTTCCATCAGCAATGTCAGCTTTCTGTAGGAAGATCTATTTTTAAGTTAGAATAGAGTTTTTATGTAAAGTCTCTTCACACTCCTGGATGGTTCTGTCTTTGTTTAGTAATTTATCATGCAGCACTATCATGTCATTTGAATCATTCAATTGGTCTATCTCCAATAACATAACAATTAATGAAATCATACAAAAAGAGCAATGCAAACTTCTGCACCAGTATTTGATTATTCCCTATACTTCAGTGATAGTCTGTAGGATCGCTGCATATATGGAACTTTTTCTCTGTGCAACTGCCAATCATGCAGCTAATCAGGTCTTACAATCATTTAGGCCTTATAACATTTTGACTCACCTTAAAGATTTAACTTCACATTGGTTTCTCAACATACCATTTGAATGTATCAGCTTCTTTTATACAAAATAAACACCTTGCTAGATATACTTTTGTTAAAGATTAGTTATGTATCTTACTAATCAATTTCTATTTTAAATAGACAACATGATCTGAACTATTTGCAATACATTGTGGTCAAGTTGCCTAGGTGATGAAGCTTCCTCAAACCGAAGGGGTCTGCTAGAGAATGCCTTTAACAATAAAATAAAATAAAATAAAATACCTAGCTCTTATATAACACTTTAGATAGCTTTAATTTTATGATATTGTTTCTTAAACCATAATTAACACATTTTAATGTATTTATCTATATTATGCCTTGACACTGCATTGACTAGCATAACTTGAGCTCTTATATCTCTATTACAAAGTTTAAAGCATATAAAATAGAAGAAAAAGATAAAAGAGGAAGTTACTTCACAATTTAGCAAGAGATTGTGGTTACCTAGGCAGTTGGCTGTTGTAGTTACTCAACCTGAGTTAAACACAGAAAGAGCATCTCCTGTTTTTTTAACGGTTTAGGCTTAAGTTATGCCAAGATATTAACCTGGGTGGGTGGGTGTCTCTAGCATTACTGCTGTTAATAAGCTCTATATGTCCTGCATAATCACGATACGAGAGTGCAGCTTGCTTCTCCTCTGTGCCTTACAAGCTGGTTTGGAATGGCCTTATACCCACCCTGTCCCCTTTCTGGCAACTAGCATCTTCTGGGGCACCAGAAGGGAGCAGGGTCTGTGCTCCCTGGCCAGATCTGAGTGCGTGTATATCCCCTATTGCCAGAGCATCTGAGCAGCTCACAAGGGTCAATGTATTAATCCTCACAACATCCTTATTTCCCTTCAAACGATGGGGAACCTGGGATCTAATCCAATGTCCATTGAAGTTAATAATAAGTTTGAACTCTTCCATTGACTTCAATGGGAGGTGGACCAGGCAGGCTCTGGATATGTGTGCACTGCAATTAAACACTCACAGGTGGCCTGTGCTCACAGGCTGTTTAATTGCAGTGTAGATGTTCAGGCTCACAGACCCAAGGGGGAAGGGTGCCAGACCCCTGGTGCTAGTCCAAGCCTGAATGTCTACACTGCAGTGAAACAGCTCCATAAGCCCGAGTCAGCTGATACAGGCCAGGCACAGGTGTTTAACTGCATGGTAGACATACCCTAAGAGAAAACTTAGCAAAACTCCCATTGACTTTAATGGCACCAAGATTACACCCCTAGTACTTCAATTCTAATTAGATTCTGGTGATTATGATTTATGTTAAGGGTGGGGAAAGAAGCAGGGCTGGCTCTAGGTTTTTTGCCGCCCCAAGCAAAAACAATTTTGACTGCCCCCAACCCCAGCCCTGGGCTCCTACCCCCCCCCCCTCACCAGTGTCCTCCCCCACCCGCAGCCCCTGCTGCCCCAGCCCTGGGCTCCCCCCCACCAGGGCTGACTCCACCCACTCCCCCCTCGCCTCCAGCCAGTCCGGCACTGGCAGGGTCGGGGTAAGCAGCGGGGCTCCCGGGCCACGCCTCAGCCCAGGGTTCCTCCAGCCAGGGCTCCCACCTCCAGGACCGGCCAGGACCCGGGAGGGCAGAGCCAGGGGACTGCCCCGGCAGGGGGCTGAGGAGCCAGGGCAGGGTAGCCCCAGAGGCAGCGGAGCCCCGGAGAGCGGGACGCGGGCCCCGCCCAGCAGCGCCCCGCCCTCTATGGCCCCACTGCTGCTGCTGCTTCTGGCCACCCTGCCGCAGTCCCTGGGCGGCTCAGGCCGCTTCGCCCAGCCCCGGCTGTGGCGCTGTGGGGCGGCCGCCCTGCGGCATTTGCAGGCGGCTCCGTGTGCCCCGCGGGGCGGCCCCCAGGGCGCCCCCTGCGCTGCTGCTGCCAGGGCCAGCTCTATGCTTTTGCTGCCCGAAGCAAAAAAAACAAACAAATAGATGGCTGGAATGCCGCCCCTGAAAATGTGCCACCCCAAGCACGTGCTTGGTTTGCAGGTGCCTAGAGCCGGCCCTGGAAGGAAGCACTTCATTGTAGACCCAGTCCAAAATATATAAAGCTCAATTTACAACCCACATTTAGCAATGATCAGTAGGAATACATGACAATGTCTGGTATCCAATGCCTCGCCCCTTCACTTAACCCTAATCAGGATAAGCTCATTACCATGCCAAATTGTTTTCTGTGTAGCTCGGTCCCAGACATCATGTTTATTGGTCTTTCTTCCTCCTTCTTTCATCCCTGACTAATGAGTTATAAAGTGCTGTGGGGAAAAAATGTTCTGTACACCAAAGGGATGTGGCTGTATACACAAGTATGGATGTTGTAAAGGAATGTTTGTGAGTATATTGTTCTTTACACAGGCCCTTGCTTTCTGGTTTATGCAAATATTGCTTTAAATAAATACACTGCAGATTATCTGAATGTCTGGTTCAGATCTATCATACTGTGGCTTGTGTGTTTTCATATTCAATAGGGGCCTCATTAGATGTGTGAAAGTTTCCCTCCCCACACAGAAAGGATTGTGTGCTAACTGGGTGTAGGTTTGAGCTAATGTTAGATAAATCATGCTCACCACCTGATATCCTGGGAGAATGTGCAGTGCCCAGGGGCGGCTCTAGGCACCAGCAAAGCAAGCATGTGCTTGGGGCA
>NW_020664393.1:73359514-73414641 GCF_002925995.2 Terrapene triunguis | reverse complement strand
ACAGCAGGGGGGTCCGGCGAGGAGCCCAGGGCTGGGACGGGGGGCAGCCAAAATTTTTTTTGCTTGGGGCGGCAAAAAACCTAGAGCCGGCCCTGGCAGTGCCCGAAGGAAAATTGCCGGTCTCTTCAGAGACATAGCGCAGCTCAAGTGACTCAAGAATCACGAGCCTCTGCGCTCCCATTTCAGAGCATGAAAGGAAACGTGAGGCCTCTTAGATGAATGAACTTCAAAAGGTTCAGATAAGCACCCGAAAAGAAATATGCACATTGCTCATGCAAAGCGCATCTGAACTACTCAGAACTCTTAAAGAGGGTTTGAGCGGCAGAATTTTTGACATAGCCCCATAGACCTAGGTCTTCTCACAAAGCCTCCCTCACCTACATAGTACAGGCTCACTTCTTGCCTTGCGTTGTCTGATGGGAAGGAGGAGGAAAGGCCCAGTGACCTATTCCTCATAATACTCTAGCCTTTGTCTGACCCATGTCCTGTCCTAACCCTGTAGAAGATACTTAGTCTCCTTCCATTTACTTCTTCCATTTGCTTGGGGGGAGTGGGGAGGGGGCTTGCAGACTGGGCACTTTCTGGGGAGAATGTAACTGGCTCAGCCCCCTGCTCCATTCATCAGAATTCTAAAGGCTACTCCAGGCCTTGTTGCTGTTTCTTCTGGACCCTGAATGCCTCATAGGGCTGAGATGCCCTAAGGTGTTCTGCAATAATCAGTGATAGAGTAGAAAAGTTTTTCATGCTGTGGAAGGGAATTTAGAGTCCTGCTCCATGGGGAAAGGTGCAAACCAAACACACATGCACCTATGTGCTGGATATTTTCCAAACACAGCCCGTGATTCTCTTGCTATGTGTTTGTACAGCACCTAGCACAATGGGGCCCCAACCTCATCTCTGAAAGCTAGCATAATAAAGATGATATTTTAACATAGGAAACAATTCCACGAAAACTCTAAGTGGGCTCTAGCACAAAGTTTTCCTTAGCAAGGAGGCTATTGTGTTAGAGAGAGGTGAGCTGGCCCAGTAATTCCCCCCCCCCCTTAATATGTATTCGGTTATTTTACTAGGGTTGGAAGTGAGACTTACAAAGCAGTCATTGTCACTATAACCTTTCTTTCTTTTTTGTGAGAATCAGTGCTACATCTGCTCCCCTCCTCCCCCTTTAGCAGAAGTGCCTACAGGTCAGCTTTGCGGAACATTGGCAAGGAATTTTCACCTGCTCTGTGAAAGAACTGACCTTCCAAGACCTGGCACGTGTTAAGAGAGCCAATTTCTGTTTTTCTTTTTGTTTGTTTTTTAAAAGGCAAGAACAGCACAGGTGGACTAGCTTAATTTCAATCAGCTGGTTCCTGATTAAAGTTAGTTCTTTTTAAAGAATGCCGCACTATGCTGATATATGCCATCATGTGCCAGCAATGCCCCTCTGCCATGTACATTGGCCAAACTGGACAGTCTCTACGCAAAAGAATAAATGGACACAAATCAGACATCAAGAATTATAACATTCAAAAACCAGTCAGAGAGCACTTCAACCTCCCTGGACACTCAATAACAGAGTGGCAATTCTTCAACAAAAAAACTTCAAAAACAGACTCCAATAAGAAACTGCAGAACTGGAATTAATTTGCAAACTGGACACCATCAAATTAGGCCTGAATAAAGACTGGGAGTGGATGGGTCACTACAAGAAATAAAATAACAACAACCTAATTTCCCCATGCTAATTTGCCCCTACTGTTACTAACACTTTCTTGTTAACTGTTTGAAATGAGTCACCCTGATTACCACTACAAAAGTGATTTTTCATCCTGTTGATAATATCCCACTTTAATAGATTTCTCTCGACCCCCCACACCGGGGTCCATGCATCTGATAAAGTGGGTTTTAGCCCATGAAAGCTTATGCCCAAATAAATTTGTTAGTCTCTAAGGTGCCACAAGTACTCCTCGTTGTTTTTGCTGATACAGACTAACATGGCTACCACTCTGAAACCTATGCTGATATTGTAATTTTTTTAAAACCATGTGTTTATAAAACAGGAAGTAGGTGTGCTATATATACACACCTCTAGAGAGGAGATAACTTCAAACACTTACAGCCCTTCCAAAGATACAGAAAGACTCAGGCTGGAGAAAGGTAACAAATTATTTTTTTTACAGAAATTATATTGGAGAAAATACTTATTCAGCACTGTCTCACAATGGCTATTTTATTCAAAATCTAAATAGTACCAAAATGTCTTTACTTTTAATTGTATAATTTTAATGTACTAATCCCACAGGGAAACTATACTAATAAATAATATTGTCTGTCTATATTATTCTGATCTAAATTGCACTGGTGTAAATAAGAAATGACTCCCCTAAAATCAATTGAGTTAATCTGATTCCCACCATTGTAATTTAGATCCAAATGTGGCCCATCATCTCAAGGCATTTTCCATGCAAGGATCTTAAAGCACTTTGCACAGTGGGTATCTATTATCCCACTTTGCAAATGGTTAAACTCAGTCACTGAAAGACTGATTCTTCTCTCTCTTACATTGATTTTATGCTGTGTAATTTCCGTGGAATTACCCCCGATTTAAACCAGGGTATCTGAGCACAGGTTTTTCTTCTCTAGAGAGACTAAACAACTTGCCCAAGGTCTCATGCATACAGTATATTAGACTGTAAATTAAATATTTAAGTGAAAAACAGGTTAGTTGTATGTTCTTAGTGAATGGGGGAAAAAACCTAAAAGGCATAAATGTAAAACACATAAAAAATAGAAAATAATGTATTACAATGTAAACTGAATAAACAAACCCTACCAATGACTGTTAGTCACAAAATTATCAGAAAATTCCCAGCATTAAAAACAGGTCAGAAAAATTTCTCAGCTAGGAAAAAAAATAGTGTTGGGTTGTAAAAACGCAAATGTATGAATTTGTTTCTAACTTCATAGTTTAATAGATTTTTTATAATTAGGAATTTTTAATATATGATTACAATTTGCATAAAATGGCTACAATTTTCAAACCTGGGTACCTGATGTTAGAGTTCTAGAACTGGAATTTTCAAAAGCACTTAAGGCTCAGATCCTCCAAGGTGTTTAGGCACCTAACTCTATTGAAATTAATCCCATTTACCTGGTATAAAATTGTATTTGGGAGCACAAATATCTTTTTAAGAATCTACCTTCAGTGCCAGGTTTCAAAATGTTGGATAATATAGTTTGATCGGGACCTATTTATTAAAACAGGTGGGCTTGATTGTCAGATCTTATTGAGTGCAAATGTGTATTAGTATTTTAAGTTTGTGAAACAAACATTTAATTTAATTCTAATGCTAGAAATGTTTTGTATCCCTTGCCATACATTTATCTGGGGAATTTCAAGCACTATTCACTAATATGTTAGAATGAACTTTGTATCAAGCCTTGAATCATCACAAAAATTCAGCCTCCCTTGGTCTTCTTTTTAAAAGTGAAGATAATGTGTGTACTTAGAGGGAAATCCAGACAACACCTCTGCACCCAAAGATTTCCCTCCCTCTGCAGGACTCAGACTTCAGCCTGCATTATATGGCAGCTTTGCCACTAGCTTTATTTAGCATAGTCTCAAACCCCTGGTGTGGTTTTCTTATGTAACAAGGCGGGGGGGGGCCACATGGGCTATGCACATGTGAGGGGCATGGAGCCCTGTTTGGTGCTGTGTGGGCTCTGTGTAGCAAGATACATAGAATATGGAAGGATAGAGCATGCCAAGGCAGAGATTCTGACAGTGTGGATCCTCTGGTCCCTCCTCAGCACAACCAGGCTAAACTAGAGGTGTATGTGGTAAAGTAGCCTCCATAAGCATATCATTGGCTGGTAGGGAAGGGGACAACGTTTCCCCAGTGCCTAGACCCAGGCTACTCGGTGTGGGCGCTGGGCAGATAATGGAACATCTTCTCATTGCTACAAAACGTGACCATATCCTGCTTGCCTCACCCAAACGAACTGAGCCTTTGACTTCAGTGTAGCTACTTCTGCAAATGCAGCAAGCAGAGCTTGTCCTGTGAGCAGACTTTAATATTAGAAATGCACTTTAAACCAAAATCATTTAAAACCTTTGCCTCCCACTTGGTCTGGCATTTTCCGTGCTATGGGTAATGATATCACTCATGCCTGCAATGCAGGGAACTGTAACCATCATACTGATTGTACTATTGGTCACATCATGAAACTGTAGAATGGGAAACACAGAGTCCTGAGCAGCTGGACTTCAATCTTAGCAGGTAACAGGACTCTCCGTTCACGTTTAAAAGCTATTTATTGGTAATTCCTCTGCAGAAGTTGGAATCCTTTGTCACATCATAATCATTCACTGCAGCAATTATAGATTCCTAGCAGGTCAGATCAGAAGAGATCCTTATCATCTGTTCTGATCTCCTGTATATCACAGGCCATAGAATTTCACCCAGTTTCCCCTGCATTGCGTCCAATAGCTTGCGTTTGACTAAAGCAGATCTTATGTTTACTTATTGATTTTTATGTTGACTAGTAGCAATTTGTGATCATAGCAATCTGAGGGTGCTTTTCCCACTTGCACTGATGTAACTCCACTGAAGTCAATGGTTTCAACCTAGTTTAAGTGAAAATCAGGCCACAAATATACAGGAAATTTCAGGCTTTAAACAGGAAATGGCTGTCTGATGTATATCAGGATCACATAAATATCAGAGCCTCCTACTCTTGTTTCAAGGAATAGGAGAATACCAGTTGTCCACTCATTTAAAGTAGATCGTTGCGTAACCCATTTTTGCGGTGTAGTGTGTTAACTTGCTGCTAGCTCTTTGCCAGACTGCAGCAGAAGAACTCAGTTCACATCAGGGGGAAAAGTTACAGCTTTTCCTAATTCTTGCTTCTTACCTGTTATGAACAGGTGTAGTTAATTTATTCAGCTGATAAGAATTTACAACTCCATTTTCTACTTCTTTCTTATGTTTACACATTTAATAGGCATTAGAATTGTAGCGTCCAAGTCAAACAGGATTTCTCAGATCTCTGCCATATTCCTGCCCTACCTAGTTTCTGTGTTTATACAACAGGCTGAAACTAATATTTATTCTTATGTATAATATTGCTCTATGAGCTGAAATTTTCTCTCAATTGGCTTTGTCCAGTGGAAGTCACTTTATCACCCCAAGGGACAATAGTCTGTTTTCATAATCTGGGCACTGTGAGGGCAAGCACCATCTGCTATTTAACTCTCAACATCTGGAGCAATTTTAGCCCATGTATATGTTCTGGTATCACAGTGACCTTGCACTGAGTTATCTGTTTGAAATAACCTGGCCTTATGACCCAGTTTCAATCAAGAGTCCCAACAAATACATTGACCATCTAAAAAAACAATAGTGCAAAAATAAATTTAAATTAATAGAGATATCCTATCTCCTAGAATGGGAAGGGACCTTGAAAGGTCATCAAGTCCAGCCCCCTGCCTTCACTAGCAGGACCAAGTACTGATTTTGCCCCAGATCCTTAAGTGGCCCCTCTCAAGGATTGACCTCACAACCCTGGGTTTAGCAGGCCAATGCTCAAACCACTGAGCTATCCCTCCCCCCATTATGTATGTATGTATGTATGTATGTATTATACAAATACACAGAGGGAATCATCCATCCATCTGAAGGTGAATAGAGCTTTGTTAAATCCTGCAAAAACACTTCTGTGAATATTCACTCCAATTCTGGTCACAACAGAAAACAAAAAACTAACAAGCACACGGACACATGCACATTTGGTTTTAGCACCGAAGTTATCAACCCCCAACCGGAAAAGTCTGAACGGCTGCTCTGCCGGAGCCATGGAGAAACCTGGCATCTCCAAGGAGTCAGCTGGTATGAAAAACCAGATTAATGAGGCTATGTTTCCTAACTTGGTAACCTCTACTACTCATGGCACCTGCATTCAGGGTATCCCTACTCAGTATGAGGAATATATTTTTAATGTGTGAATGTAGCAGGGCTGATCAAATCTAGGAGATGATGGGATATTAAGAGCTTGATTTTCCTCACACAAGTTTTACTTTTGCATATCTTCACTGACTTCAGTAACATTAGAGTGAGAGCAGAATCAGGCTCACAGAGTCTAGACATAGGAAAAAAAGATTCAGTAGGAGTCATCCAGCCAGTCTCCCTGTCAGTGCAGGCTAATTAAGGGATCAGGGAAAATATCTAGTAATGGGGAGACAAGAAGTGTAGAGACCTGATCTGCTTGCCTGCTTTCTGATATGACACCTTCCTCCCCAACACATGACTAGAGCTATGTGAGAATTTTTCGTGAAAAAAATCATTGACAGAAAATGCAGTTTTCACAAAATCAACATTTTCTGCAGGAAAATATCAGTTGTGCCATCATTTTTTTTTTCAGTCAGGAAAATCAAAGAAGCATTTTGTTTTGAGTCAGGTTGACCCCAATCAAAATATTTTGCTTCGTCAAATTGAATCAAATTGTTTCGTTTCAGGTAAATTCAACATTAATCTATGTCCATTTAAGATGCTGCACTGCCTCATGGTGGTTATAGTTTGGGTGCCTCACGCACCCATTCTCTTCTGTTGGTTGGGCTCCCTGGCTGGACTACATCTCCCATCATGTATCCCAGTCTCCCCTCTGAACTACGATGGTGCATCATGGGAGGTGTAGTCCAGCCAGGGAGCCCAGTCCATAGAGGAGAATCTGGATGAAACACCCTGGAACTAAAACTTCCATGAGGCATTGCAAAAGCTCAGGTGGACTCAGTTCAATGTTGAAATGAACTAAAATGAAATGTTTCAACATTTCTGATTTTTTTTAACTTTCTGTTCAATAAGAAATGTTGATATTCTAACTTTTCTACCCAATTCGGGGGGGGGGGAGGATTCAAAATATCAGAACTTCCCATAGAGCAGAAATTCTGGGGGGGAGGAGGGGGAGTTTGACCAGCTCTACACCTCACCCACCTCCCTGCTTCTGATTTCTGACTTCAGAGTTAGGGAAGGCAAGTCAGCCATGATGGCGTAGGGCCAAACTGGGAAACAGTGGGGAGTTTGAGCAATCAGCAGTAAGGAAGCAATACAGAAAAAAGGCAACTAGCAGAGCAGGAGAAGGGAGTGGAAGAACATTAACAAGGAATGGAGTGCTATGTGTAAATTGGTAGAGGACTGGGTCACCTGTGGGAGTTGATATGGGAGAGGAAGGGCAAGGAACTGAGGACTATTATATCCATCTAAGTGCAGCATGCGTTAAAACAGCCCCTCTCTCCTGCACACAGCTGTTCAACGCTATGTTCTTTGAGGAGAGCAGTGGTGAGATCCTGATCTACTGCATCACTGAACAAAGGCTCCTTTAATAAAGTGAGGAGAAGACAGGCAGGAAACTGCTGCACATTCAAGTTATTTCAAATAAGAGAAATGGAGACAAAACAAGATTTTTCTCTTTAAAATGTTAGAACCCAAGTTGCCTTCATCCCTAATCACCCCGTCTTGCTCCAGAAATATATTCCACTAACAAAAATGCTGCTTCAGAAAAATGCTGCTCTTTGACAGCAAAGAGACTAAATGACAGGGTGTTTATTTTTTCCCCAGAGATGGGTCTGCTAACTGTGATCGTATGCCTTGCTGCACTGCACCAAGCTGTTGGACAGGTATGAACCTTCATTTCTATGCAGAGGAATAGAAACAGGCTGAGTTTTGTACTAAACCACCTCCAAAATAGTTAGTTGCCTGGAGTTCCATAAGTACAGATGGTATTTGACCACCAGTACCCATTACTTCAGCATGTACTCTAAGCATCTCCACATTTTTCCCTTCAAAGAATCCACTCTTATTTATTTAAATACTTTCCACAGCTAAGGTCTGCTTCTCCTCTCACATTAGTCTTATACTGGTGTAATTCCACTGAGTTCAATGGAATTATATCTAATTTAAACTGGTGCAAGCAAGAGGAGAATCAAACTTTGTCAGTATGGAAATGCTGGTGCTGTAGTGCTTTCACCAGGGACCACTATTTTCTGGAACTCCTTCCTAGCACTTTGCCATCCTAATGGAAACAAGCAGGAAAGCAGGTAGTTTACTGCTGGCTGCTTCTGAAGGCACTGCTTGTTCACAGAGGACAGACACTTCATAGCTATTCACATACAGAGCACCTTCATTTATCTGAATCTCAGCTATTCAAAACTCCCTGTTGTCCATGTCCCCTGACACGTCCTCTGACACCTATTAATAACAGTGGAAATTCCCACAATGATCTGAAACATCATTTGCATGCATTCAGCATCCTCCTGATACCAGGGCCGGCTCCAGGCACCAGGCAACCAAGCACATGCTTGGGGTGGCACCTGGTAAGGGGCGGCGGGGGGAGCGCGGCACGGCGCGGCATTCTGCGGGGGGGCGGCGCGGGGCGCGGCGCTGGGGGGGTGTTCCGGCGGCACGGGGCGCGGCGCTGGGGGGGTGTTCCGGCGGCGCTCGGCGGGGGGTGCGGGCTCCGGCGGCATGGCACTCGGCGGGGGGGCGGCGCAGGGCGGCGCTTGGCGGGGGGTGGCGCTTTTTTTTGCTGCTTGGGGCAGCAAAAAAGTTAGAGCCGGCCCTGCCTGATACTCAACTCCAATTCTATTTTGTTCAATAAAACTGCTTTCTAATCACAGATTAAACTAAAATGCAGGCCACAATGGGCTCCATAACAAACTGGGTTCCTTCATTGCTCTTTTGTTAACTGCACTGTCCCCTCAGGAATAGAATACTTTTTTTTGCCCCTTTTAAAACGTTTTTCTTTCTTTGAAACTGATGTAGACAGTTGCACACAGGATCTCCATTGACATCAGCATTACAGAGCAAATCTCTGATTGCTCTGATCTCAATGCTGTATACTAAATACTATACAGTAGAGATTAGAATTAAGGGTCCCATTTTGGGACATTTCAATTCAAAAACGTGTAACGTTCCAGTTTTCCAACATCTTTTAAAATTATATTTCTGATCCTTCTCCCTATTAGTTGTGAGCCATACACTTCTCTTCACTGTGATACTGACAACAAACCTTTCCCTGGCAGGACATGAGTTGGTTTCACTCTAAAGCCATTTAACTTAAATGCCAGGAATCCATTGAGTGCTGATCCAGATGTGAGCTTTTCCAAAGTAGGGAAGTGTTTGGGCCCCAGCATCTTGTTCAGCCCAGTCTAGAGACCGAGGCTAGTTGCAAAGTTTGATATTGGATCCACATCTGTGCTTTCCAAACATTCAGGGATGTTTGGATCCGGGGATGCGTTTCAGGCCCATCTATGCATTCCCAAAGCCAGCTCTGGGATTGAGAGGGTCAATTAAGGAGAAAAGGGAATTCACCAGCAGGTGAAAACAAAATGGGTCACCACTGACTGGTGAAGTAGAAGGGGAGGGATCAGCAAGATAGGGACCACTGAAAATAACATGCTAAGGGAATGTGAGGGAAGGTGCTAACTAGTGGGAGTGGCAGACAGAGGTGACTAGATGGATGGTATAGAAGGTATCAGTGGAAAGGAACAGTGTAAAGCAGCCGGGGAGCAGGGAGTTGATGAACTGGTTGAATGGAAGGGAAAGCCAGAAAAGCCAGGGAAGCAGGAGGTAGAAGGAGCCAAATATGTGGGTATTAGGATGGACAGTGGGAGGGGGCAGAGTCAGAAGAGATTGACTGGGGCACCAAGAGACAGATAGGGAGTTTGGGAATCTACTGACTGGGGAAGCAGAAGGGAAGGCACTAAATGGAGGAGTGGGGGGCTGAATGCTGAGAGATGGGTTTTCTGCTACTCATTAAAAAGACAGAAGAAGGAGAGCCATTTACTGACAGTGCTCCATAACCCCAGGGGATGCTTCCAACACCAATGAGAGCCAGTTAAACAGATCCTAAGAACATTATGAGTACAGTATAATCATCAAACAGTAGTTGTTAAAATAGTCAACTGGGATTATAGGTTAATGCATTGAGTGTGGTGGGAGTTGGCAAACAAAAATGAGAAAACTTTTCCTGTGATTTTTCACTTTAGAAGCCAGCTCTGGGTTTTTCTGCTTTGTCTCGTTTCAATGTGGATAGCCAAAAGGTGATCGTCGACAAGCATAATGACCTTCGGCGAGCAGTGAATCCCACTGCCAGAAACATGCTGAAGATGGTAAGCTACATGGCATTGCTGTTCCTACAGCTCTGAAATGTTTCTCATTGTCACAGAGTGGCAAACTTGGCCCTCAGAATCCTTTCCATGATAAGGTGCAGTTTTCCCGCTAAGCTAGGGGAGTGTAAAAGAATGGGAGAGAAGCATGTCCTTGTGGTTGGCCATTGGCCTAGGCACTGGTAGGCCAGAATCTACTCCTGTAATTGACTTGCAGCAGAGCAGAGGAATTTTTTCAAAACCACTGAAGTGACTTAGGAGCCCACGTGCTATTGAAAACCCTACCCTTCACCTCTGTGCCTCAGTTTTCCCATCTACAGAACTGAATTAATAATATTCACCTACCTCCCAGGGTCACTGGTAGGGTGACCGGATGTTCCGTTTTTAAAGGGACACTCCCGGGTTTTGGGACTTTTTCTTATATAGGTGCCTATTACTCCCCACCCCCATCCCATTTTTTCACAGTTGCTATCTGGTAATCCTAGTCACCAGGAATCTTACATCAATAATATTTCTCTATTGTGTTGAGATTTTTGAATGGAAGGAGCTCTAGGAGACAAATTCCAGTTCTTGTGCAGGAATCTAGTACATGGGCTCTGCACCACTTATGTCAAAATAAGGCCTGAGTGGTGCCTAGGCCTGGAATAGCAGATGCTGTCCCTCCAGGCCCCCTTTGCAGGGATTGCCAGCTCCTGGATCTTTGTCTGCTGGAACTGTGCAAAAAAGGCTTGCCTCAACCTATTTCTAATGTACAATACAGGTTTCATGTCCTTTATGACTGCCAAACCATTATTAAAGCAGGTTGGAAACTAGTTTACAGACCTTTCCATTGGACTTGGACATTGCTACCATCACAAACCACGGCACTTTTCAGGGCTAGGCTCTAAACTATAGAGATTTTGGTTTATTCATTCATGGTGACAAGAGGGTCACCTCTTAGGTTGTGGGGCTGAGGAGTTTTCCTCTAAGGGAACAATCCACTTCAAATAGACATTATAACATTCAGGATCCCCTGAAGTGGAACAATCCACTTCAAATCTTCAGGACATTATAACATTCGGGATCCCCAGCTAATATAAACCAGCCTAGATGCAATGACTTCCATGGGGCTATTTGGACTGACACCCCCTGAGTAACCAGGCCATAATCTCCAGATCTGTATTTAGTTCTACATTCACTATTGCGGATTGGTTTTACCAAAAGGTAAATATGATATTTCTCCTTGTTTCCTTAAGGTATGGAATCTTGACGCTGCGAACAATGCTCAGAGATGGGCAGATCAGTGTAAAATGTCCATCAGTCCTCGCAACGAGAGAGTCGTTAATGGTAAGTGAAGAGTAATTATAAATTATGAGTGATTGAAATAACCATCTGGAGACTTACAGGTACAACCATATTACTGCAAAACTGTTATTTTAGCAGAGCAGGAGCACTGATATGGGACAGGTTGAGATTTCACTTCCAGATCCATATAGTTAGAGGTCTATAATGCAATAAAGGAAAAAATCTACTTGTGTTGAAACTTGACACACACAATCTCAGCCAGAGAGTGAATGTTTTCTTCACCATGGAAAAAATTGCTTCAAACTTCTTTTTCTTCCCATTTGCCCCCACCAAAATCCATAGGGGAGAGGAATCCATTAATTCTGTATGCTGTGTCTTGACTGCTGAGACATGAAGCTCTTTGGGGAAGGGACTGTCTCCTACTAGGTCATTAGAGTGCCCAACACAATTAAACCCTAATCTCTGTCAGGGCCTTTAAATGCCATTATAATATAAATAATTAGTAAAGTGGGACTTAGAGTGATGCACAAGTTTTGAGTGAGTCTTCTGCACAGGGATGAATTTTACAAACAAAGAAGTTTGCACAGGTGGTATGTACACCATAATCAGTTATTGAAGGGGGGAGACTATTTTAATCTAATATTTAATGGTAGCCTGTTAATCCAAGAACAGGTGGTATCTTTTAACTAGAAATCAGTGTTATTTTTAATCTGCCCTTCTCATCTAGTATTTTAATGAGGTGCTTCTAGTTTAAACAGTCTGCAAATGAATATCTCTGGACATACAGGGCCTGCTCCAAAGCCTATGGAAGTTAATGGGACTCGTTCTATTGTCTT
This sequence comes from Terrapene triunguis, assembly GCF_002925995.2. Classification (NCBI taxonomy): domain Eukaryota; kingdom Metazoa; phylum Chordata; order Testudines; family Emydidae; genus Terrapene; species Terrapene triunguis. The sequence continues at coordinate 73,402,377 of NW_020664393.1, read as the reverse complement.
CATTGGGGTTGGATCAGTTCAATAATTCCCTTCTTAGAGGTACTGGCTTATAGGTACTGCTTTGTTCAGACTGGAAATAAGGTGTACATTTTCAACAGTGAGGTTAATTAACCATTGGGACAATTTACCAAGATTGTGGTGGATTTTCCATCTCTGGAAATTTTTAATCAAGACGAAATTTTTTTTTTTTTTTCTAAAAGATCTGTTCTAATTCAAACAGGAATTACTGAGGGGAAGTTTTATGGCCTGTGCTATACAGGAGGTCAGACTGGCTGATCACAATGGTCCTTCTGGCCTTGGAATCGATGAATCTCTGATTAGACACAATGCCCAGGGTGGAATTATGGTGGTTAACCTAACTGTAGGGTGCAACTCACATTTCTGCTATTCCTACAGTCTCTCTCCTTGTCCTCACACTGTCTTGAAACTGCCTCATTTCTATTTTCAGGTGTCTTCTGTGGTGAAAATATTTTACAGGCAACTTATCCCCAGTCTTGGTCTGATGCAATCCAAACCTGGTATAATCAAGTGGCTAATTTCAAATATGGTACTGGAGCAGTCAAAGACAATGCCCCTATTGGTAGCTACACTCAGGTATGGAGATGAATGACAAATTTCCAACAAATGAAATATTGTTTTAGGAAGAAAAGTGATCCCAGTCTGGAAATAAAATCTATTTATGTGAGCACCCATGCATCCCCATCAAAGTCAATGGAACTGAGTCTGTGGAATTAAGGAAAGTTAGGAGTCTGTACCTCTAGAAACTTATTACTATTATCTGTCATTCCCTGCCTGATCCAAAGTCCACTGAACTAATTCAGAGTCTTTCCATTTACTTCAAAGGGCATTGGATCAGGTCTTTAATAAGATATATTCCAGCAGAAAATTATGATATTTTGATATTTTTCTTCTTCCCAACATGGGACCAAATGTCAAAGTATCTTAAATTACTAATAATATACTAAATTGTGGAATGACAATTTCTGAAAAATGTTGATTTGGAAATGTCAAAGCAACACATTTCAAAGCGTTGATTAGAAACAAAACATTTCTTTTCTTGTCTGAAAAATCATATAGGTGCTCTACAAAAGATGGTTGGTCACATGTTTCAGTCTCCTCCTTCTCCCAACTGCTAAATTGCATTTTTCAAAAAGCTAAATATACAGAAATATTTCCTTGATATTACTTTTCCATGTAAGCAATTGCCACAGTTCCCACAGGGCTGTTATGGGTTCATGAACTGAAGAGCTGCTTTTCCGTGAGCTCATGAAGGGGCTCTCAAATAATCCATGATTGAAACGAAGCCTTGCTGATTGAATGTACTTATTTTCATGCCTGCAGGTGGTTTGGTATCATTCTTACCAGATTGGATGTGCAGTTGCCTACTGTCCTCAGAATAAGTGGCAGTACTTTTATGTTTGCCAGTACTGTCCCGCGTACGTACCAATATATATTTCCTTTAAGTTGAAACGCTTTGTAAGATGTTTTGAAACCTTCTAGGTAGGGCTGTCAATTAACTGCCGTTAACGCGTGCGATTAATGCACAGCACAATTAACGTGTTAATTTTTTTAATGCGCGTTAATCGCAAACCCTCTGGGCAGGAGGGCAGCATGAGCTGCTCCGAAGAACCTGTCTGGTCAGGCGCAATAACGCAAGGTGCCACCAGAGGGTGGGAGGAGAAGAGGCTACAGAAAGTAATGTAGGTCTCTTCCCAGCGTTTTTAAACTAAAAACAGGACGTCCAGGGGCTCGCCAGAGCCGCCCTCCTCCCCCTTGCAGGGCTCGCCCGAGCCACCCTCCCCTTGCCTCCCGGGGCTGGGGCTAACTCCCCCCCCACCCTGTGCCACCCACATCTGGGGCTGAACTCCATGCTGTCTGCAGCTGGGGCTGCCCCCCTCGAGCTCCGCACTGCCTATAGTGGGGTCTCCCCCTCCCATTCCTGTGCCACCCACATTTGGGGCTGCCCCTCTCGAGCTCTGCACTGCCCATGGCAGGGTCTCCCCCTCCCAGCCCTGTGCTGCCCACAGCTGGGGCTGACCCCTCCCCTCCATGCCGCCCAGGGCTGGGACTGACCCCCATTCTGAGCTCAGGGGCTGACCCCCACCCCAAGCTCTGTGCTGCCCGCAGCTCAGGCAGAACCCTCCCCCCAGCTCTGCACTGCCCATGGCTGGGGCTCAATCCCCCCTCCACCCGGCTGAGGCTAATCCCACCCTCGAGCTCTGTGCCTCCCCCGGCTGAGGCGGATTCCCCCTTCCCCATCTCTGCGCTGCCCAGGGGTCAGTTCTGAAACCAGCACTGCCTGCCAGCAGCAAATTTCTCTGCTTTCCCGCTGGCAGGCAGTGATGCCTTCAGATGACCCCCCGGCACTGCCTCCTCTCTCTGCTCTGCCTTGCCGCCGGGACAAATGCCCAGTTTTGGTGAAGAAGTAAGGATGGCTGGGACAGAGCTGAAAAAGGGACCTGTGCTGGCCAAAACGGGATGTATTGTCACCCTAGCCAGCCCAGGCCCTATTGTTCCCGGCCAGCCCCTCACTCCCGGGACCAACCCCCCTGCATCATGCCCCATTGCCAGGGGCGGCTCTATGTATTTTGCCGCCCCAAGCACGGCAGTGAGGCAGCCTTCGGTGGCATGCCTGCGGGAGGTCCGCTGGTAACGCGGATTTGGCGGCATGCCTGCAGGAGGTCTGCCGGTCCCGCGCCTTCGGTGTACCCGCCGCCGAATTGCTGCCGAAGCTGTGGGACCGGAGGACCTCCCACAGGCATGCCGCCGAAGGCAGCCTGACTGCCGCCCTCACGGCGACTGGCAGGCCGCCCCCCGCGGCTTGCCACCCCAGGCATGCGCTTGGTGCGCTGGTGCCTGGAGCCGCCCCTGCCCATTGGCCCTAGCCGGCCGCTCGCTCTGGGAGCACCCCATAGAGAACGTGGGCCTGGCAAGCTCAGCCTCCCTGCACCAGCCTCTCCTCCCCTGTAGTATGATGAGTCCCTGAGGTAAAATCCACCCTCCCTTGCAAGCAAGGGCTCACTCAGCTGAAGGGAGCCCACCTAGCTCAGTAAAAGGAGGTGAGCCCAGTACCAGAAACCACCCTTCCAGAAGCAGCAGCAAGACACCTCCCTCCCCCTCCTCCTGCACAAGTTATTGCTTGCTCCTCCCCGTTGTCACCCCCTGTCCTCCCAGACCCTCCTCCTGCACAAGTTATTGCTTACTTCCCCCTGCTTTTGATTTAGTTGTAAATGAATATTCAGAGGGAGAAGGGGGTATTTTAGTATTTGTACACCTCTAATACTGACCTACCTCAAAGGGGTGCTGTAAGGGTTATTTCATTCCTGCCCACAACATATTTGGAGGTCTTTGAATGGAAGGTGCAGAGGATTAATTGTGTTACTGTATATTCTATACAAAGACCAAATTATTATATTGAATTATAAAATATTATAACCACAGAAATGTGTCTCTCTCTCCTTTCAAATAGAACATCCTATAGCCAAAGCATAATTTGAACTAAAACAGGATTGTTTAGGAGCAGGTTTCACACACAATCTATGGAATTAGTTCTAAATTATACAGTATGTTAACTTTATTTTAAAGGGATATATTATGTTTGGGTTGCTTTTTAATTTCAGAGGAAATAATGCAGCAAACTTATCTAAACCGTACAAACAGGGACCAGCGTGTGGCGATTGCCCTAATGCCTGCGACCGAGGACTCTGCAGTAAGTTAATGGTTTTTTGTTCTTTCCAAATCTTCCCTGAAGAAATAAATACAAATGCTAGATTACCTTGGATAATAATGAAGGTTAAGATTTTGTCACAGTTATTTTTAATAAACGACACAGACAGGTCACAGGCAACAAACAAAAATCACGGGAGCCCGTGACCTGTCTGTGACTGTACTAAAAATAACCTGGGGGCAGAGCTAGGTAGGAGGGAAGAATGACAGCTGGAGTCCCATGGGGGAGACTGACAGGCCAAGCCCCGCAACCATAGGGGGGACAGCCCTGGCCCCAGTGGCCGCAGCCTCCTGAGCTGGTCGCAGCTGCGGGGCAAGGGCACACAGTCCCAGCTCCAACCACAGGCACACAGCTCCAGCTGCAGCTATGGGGGGGGAGAGAGTCGCACGGCCCTGGGAAGCCACGAGAGGGGGGGCATGGCCCAGGCTGCAGCCCCCACCGCAAACCGTACAGTAAAACCCTCTGGCATCTCTCAAACTATATAAGTAGCTATTTTGGACAATATTTAATAAATAAGAGTCCCTTTAAAACAGCCATGGGTAAAGTAAATCCCATCAGCTCTGTCCTAGCGCTAGACATACATCAGTGGGCTATGTAATCTAGGTAGTGCTAGCAGTGCCCTCTGTTGGAGACCTCAGTACTCTATATTAAGTATTCAATCTAAAGTTTTTCAGCCCTGTACACTTAGGGACACACAAACCCAATACACACACAAGCTGGTGGGTTACACATATGCATAGAGCTCTGCATATGCATTGGAGCTTTGCAGGCCGCAATTAAGTGTGAACAAAAGTGTGTATATGGTTAAGTGTGCAAATAGTTTCACCTTCCACTTTGCATTCACCCCCCTCCCACTCCAGTCTCTGAAACTGAGAAAAATAATAATTCTCTACTTCACTGTACTTTGTTGTGGAGCTTAATCTATTAAAGTTTAAAGAACACTGAGATCTTCAGAGGAAAGGTGCTTATTATTATACCAACAACAATTTGTGTTCAGAACAATAAATGCCTAACAAAAATGAAAATAAACCATCCTATTCTTGGTACAACATTACAGTTCAGTCCTTTTGTATCTCCACTAACTTCAGTTGATTTGTACCATGGTTGATTTTGGCTTGTTACACTGTATGATATGGCTGATCTTCTGTTTCAAAGTGATATTCAGTAAATGCCAGTGACTAATACCTACCCTGGCCTAAGCACAACTTTGATTCTACTTTCACTTACATCAGTGTAACTCCACTGAAGCTAGTTTAATGGAGCTCAGAATGAGGCCCACCAGGTTATTGCGGGTACAAAAACAGAGAGGCAAACAAGACTACATAAGTTTATGAAGACAATGGATTGAAAAATACATTTTGAAAGGGAAACAATTAACTGATCAGGGCCGGCATTAAGCTGATTCCCCCGATTCCCCTAAGAGGGCCCTGTGCCTAAAAATTAATCTTTACATTTTTTTTACATACCCAGCAGCGGGGGGAAGGAGGGTCCGCTCCGGGGCTTCGGGGGCATTTCGGCAGCTGGGGGGGAGGTCCACTCCGGGTCTTCAGCGGCATTTCGGCAGCGGGGGGTCCTTTGGTGCCGTGGAAGACCTGGAGCGGACCCCCCGCCGCCGAAGTGCTGCCGAAACCCCGGACCACCGCCGGGTATTCGAATCAGGCCCCGCCATTCATAGAGCCGGCCCTGTGACTGATTTAGGACTGACTTATCCCTTTATCATCTAACTGTTTACCATTTGGTTTATTTCAGCCAACCCTTGCACGTATCTGGATAAATACACAAACTGTGCCACCTTAAAAGAGCTCTTTGGCTGTAGTCATTCTATGGTGAAGGAAGATTGTCTAGCTTCCTGCAAATGCACCACTGAAATAAAATAATATCCTGCTATCCATCACTTTCTCTTCCTTGAGATTGTTTTATTTGATAGAGAAAAGAACCCAGGATAAAACAAAAACAAAACCATTCCCAATATTTTCATAACCGCTTGAATACTGGATAAAACAATGATTAAGTTGTGCTCTGCATTATGTGTTAGATGTCCTGAATATTGTTCTGTAATTGAAACTATTTCCATAATTACTTTAGATTATTCAAAAATCTTATTTTAGCTATCAATGGGCATAGGTCTATTCCAGGAGTGGGTGGGTGAGGTTCTGTGGCCTGCAATGTGCATGATGATGGGTCCCTTCTCGTCTTAAAATCTATATGAGTCTACTTCAAAGCATGGAACTCCCGCTGAATTTTATTCTTAAACAGGAAATAGAGTCATAATCTACTTGACTATTTTTTTGTATTGCACATTAAATTTCAGTTGATTTGCCGCTGACTTTTTCTGTGATTATAAAATGAATGTAATCCTGCTAAATAAAAGCATTGTTTAACTCCATCATTGCAAAGTAATTCTTGCCTGTAATTCTTTGCCACTGTGTATGTAATATTCCACAAAGAATTTAAGCCAAAGAATGCTTTCAATTAAGCTTTACTTATTCAAATTACCTCTCCTTCATAACAGCAACTGATTCACCGAAAATATTATGTGAAGTCATTGAAAAAGTAGCAAACAGGACAAATACATGTATTACTCGTATACATTTAATTATAATAATGATCAGACATCAATGTTTCATGTTCTTCATGCACCTCCTAACTATATTGTAGTTGATCATTAGATGGGGATAGTGTTACACCTGAGCAATGGTTACAAACCTACACATGGGTATTAAACACATTGTATTAAAGTATGAAGTATTCCAAAATTTTTATATCTGGTATCATTGAGGGTCTGATGCCTGATACGCAGGGTGTGTTGCAGTGCAGTGCTTTGTATTTTGATGAGAGAGTAGTGTACAGTAAAATGAGGGAGGTTTATTTAGATTCTGCTGTGATTGGCTCCTTCCAACTGGAAATTTTCCCCATATCTCACGTTCTTCGCATGCTATGGGAGCTGCATGGGGATGTAGGGTGACCAGACAGCAAGTGTGAAAAATCGGGATGGGGGTAGGGGGGGTAATAGGAGCCTATATAAGAAAAAGACCCAAAAATCTGGACTGTCCCTATAAAATCAGGACATCTGGTCACCCTATGGGGATGAGTTCTGAAAAGGGGGCACAGAGGAGAGAAATTAAGTTATTTCACCCTCCTTTTCCAGAGTACACCTGTACAGCCAAGATCAGGGATGTGTGTTGACTTTGTCCATTGTTAGATCAAGTTTAAGCTCAGGCCCTGGGCCGCTGATGTGCCTTACAAGTTGTCCAAGTTGGTATGGAGAGGCCTATAGCCACATACCCACCTTCCCCTCATCTAAGAAACTAGTACTTGCAAGGCCCCTAGAATGGGACAAGGTTTGTGCTCTTCTACAAGAGATAAGTCCCCATCACATAGTACCCAAGCACCTCACATTCCCTTGAGATCAAGAAATATCATTGTCCCCTTTTTATCAATGGGGAGCTGAAGGCTAGACAAACTTGTGGGCCAATTCTATGGCCATTGAATTCAAGGAGACCCCTTCTATTGTCCTCAGTGGGAGAGGCTCAGGTCCTAAGACAATGAGCCAAGACCACGCAGTAAGGTAAGTAAAATGTTGCTCTGACAATAAAATGGATGCCAGAGAAATGTAATCCCCATGCTAGGTAACATTTTCTAATTTTCTACCGCAGAAAGGAGATAAGCGCCATATTGAAACCCAAGATAAAAATCAAACCAATAGAGGGTGAGAGGATTTTTGTCTGTTTGAAGGAACTCGACCTTTAGGCTTGACTTACACCAGTGTGGGTCAGGAGCAACTCCACTGACCTCAACTGAATTAAAACCAATGTAAGTGAGAGCCACCTTCTCTGATAAGAGGCCAAGACTTTCAAAAGCAAGTCGTGATTTTGAGTGCCTCAGTATTTGGCACCCCCCTTCGGTACCCTCAAAGAGTTTTAATGTTCAGAAAGACTGAACCCCATCCTCTGAAAAATCAGACTCCTTCAAAGTGACTCAAATTGATCACCCAACGACTGATACACCCAAAATTGCTAGTCACTTTTGAAAATACTGGCCAGAGTCTTAGGCTAGGTCTACACTACAGCGGGGGGTCGACCTAAGATACGCAACTTCAGCTACGTGAATACCGTAGCTGAAGTTGCGTATTTTAGGTCGACTTACCTGGCTGTGAGGACGGGGGAAAGTCGACCGCTGCCGTCGACTCCGCTGCCGCCTCTTGCCGCGGTGGATTTCCGGAGTCGACGGCAAAGCGATCAGGGATCGATTTTATCGCGTCTTCACTAGACGCGATAAGTCGATCCCAGAACATCGATTGCCTGCCGCCGGACCCTCCGGTAAGTGTAGATGTACCCTAAGACTAATAGCTTAAATCTGATAGCAGATTTGTCCATCCAGCTGGTTTTAAGGGCTAAAAGGAACATCGGATCCAATCATATGAAAAATCTCATCCCAACGTGATCAGGGCAGAGATCATCCCCAAAGGGTGAGCAGTAAGACACGACACAACACCATCCGCTTTCTATGTCAAAGACAGAAGAAGAGACTTAATCATTAAAATAAAAGCTCACAGGGAAATTTATCGAGACTTAATCACAGACTTGCAGAAAGATGGTTAGTGGGAACAAGAGAGGGATATTCACCCCTCCCAGTCTGTTCAACCCAAAACAGAGGGAATATTACATTGGTCCCAATCTAATCATCTTTATTACTCAGTTACTCCCCTGCTCAGCTTACCACGTCACTGAGTAGATCTTTTGGTAGGGTACAGTACCGAAGATATTCAGAGATCTTAAGGCCAGAAAGGACCATTATTAGTTCATCAAGCCTGACCTCCTGTACCATACTCTGACAAAGCCTGAAACAGACAGGAAAGGGCTAAACACCAGACATGCACTCGATTAGCTCTGCTCTGCTCCACCTGTGCTGGGCATTAGGCCTGGGAGATGGACTTAAAAGGAGGGGAGGCCACTAGTTCAGGCCTGATGGGGAAGGAGAGCAGACAGGCAAGAAACATGGCTGGGTCTAGGAGCTTTCTGAAGATTGCAGCCTGCCAGAGCCCCTGTGTAGAAGGGTGGGCCTGGCCAAGATTCATTGGAGTCCAGGAGCCTGTTAAGTGTTAGGACAGGCTGTTGCAGCTGGGGGCCTGCCTGCCAGGAAAGGGGTTGAAAGCTGAGCCGGGCTGGGCTCAAGATTTTTTTTGTCTGGTGTCTTGGTTGGTTTTTGACTGAGGGATTCAGTTAATTTGCAAAGGGTTGAATTCTCTGAAGCAACTTGGCTGGAAGGCTAAGCCACCTCTCCAGTGCAAGTGGGCTGAAGACTATGTAGGGAAACTGAGGCAGATCTTCTGTATCACCACTCCAGGAGGGGGCACATTAGGCTGGCATCTCTGCTACACACTCACCATAGAACTTTGTTATTCCTGTGCGGAACTCAATAACCTGTGACCGACTAAAGCATATCACCCAGAAAGGCACCTTGTCTTGATTTGAAATAGGGTGGAATACAAAATACGGCTGGTGAGTAGGAAACGCTCTCTCTTTCCCCAGCTCTATTCATATGTACTACCTCTGAGAGTGTACATTTACCAGTAGGATCCCTGGTAGGGAGCGGTGTAGGATAAGGGTTATGTGTAGGATGCACCACATGTTTCCCAGCTCTTGTCAGACATGCTCCTGCTACGTCCAATGCCTGATAGCGTCACCCCAATGCAAAGCGTTTAAGATTCCAAAAGTGGAGGGGCCTCCTTTCCTCACAAAATATAATAAAAATTAATTTCTGGAAAATTAGAATAATTACAAAGGAAACAAGACATCCCCAGCAAAAATTGGTTCAAATTTAAAAAAAAAAAAACAAATACACAGAAGTATGTGAGGGTCCATTAGCAGACTTCTGAAAATGGGTAATTAGGAATGAGACTGAATATTTGCTCCTGGCTCTAGGTAAATGTAAACAAATAAAAAATATAGAGAACTTGATTAGTCCTTTTTCCCAAAAAAAGAGTATTGCATAGATTTCTTGGTGGGGTGATGTGATTCTTCTTAGCATATGCACAACGTGCCTTAGGTGGCACATGGCCAGGATTTATCACTGAATTCGGACCGCTGTTTGGATCATTAGCTTCCCTGACTTAGGCCAGGTACTAACAGAAAGTGTGACATGAATGCTGATCCATGCCCCCGCCCAGTGATGTGTTGGAAGTATAACGATGTGCAGTCAACACCACCTACTGTCCAACTCTTCCCCTATCTCCAGCATAGGCGCCAACTCCGTGGGTGCTCCAGGGCAGGGGAAGACCTGGGGGTCAAGCACCCCCTGGCACTTTGGAAAGTCAGCACCTGTGATGTCCAGTCTCTGATGTCACCTTTATGCAAAATCTACTGTTAGGATTGAAACAGACTACGCCAACTCCCAAAGAAGTTTGCCCCAAAACGCCCACACACAGCAGAATGTGGAAAAATAGTTGTAAAGCAAGTCTCTATTCTCCCCCAAAATACTATTGTGCATATCACATTATAAAGTGCAGGAATAAAGGATATGGGTGATGAGTAGGAAATACACATGCCTCCCAACTCTCTTCATTTGTCCTATTGCTGAGAGAGCCACTTCTATGGACTTAGCTGATCAAATCAGGAATTGGATTCTAAACTATAGCAACAGCCTTCCTCATAAAATAACTCCCTTAAACATGGCTAAGTAGGAAGAAGGTGGGTTAATCACAGCTACAAAGCACATCAGACTAAGACAACAGCTCACATGGCAGGAAACTGAGCCCCAAGCGCAGACTTCTGAAAAACTGGAGAATTAGGAATGACAAAGGCTATTCCAGCCCATATTCCTGATGTTCCTTAGTCAGTTCAACCCAGAATACGTGCACGCATACACAGAATGTTGGGGCCTGTCAGAACAGGATTAGTCCTTTGCCCCCCAAAGGAATATTGTATAGATTTCTGACTGGTGTGATGGGCTGGAGTATATCAGTAACTTGCAGCCAACCCCCACCTCGTCTCCAGCTGCTCCCCATATGTCCAATCCCTGATAATGTCCCCTCCATGCAAAATTCACTGTTAGGATCCTTACTTAGTGAAACCAGATTAGTAATTAATTATGCAAATTAGAGTATTAGATTGTTTGCATAAAATCTCCAGATTTCTATATCTTCAGCCTTAAGAGATGTGTCCCTCGGTCTCTTCCTGTACCCTACACCCCCTTAGCCACGTCCTGCGCCCCACCTTGTCTATCCCATCAGCTGCTTCTTTCCAGTCTTCTGCTGCCCCCTCAGTGTCCTCCTCACATTCCCTTGTCCCCCAGTTTCTAATTGCACCCCACATTTCCATCTCAACTCAGTATCCTCCTATGCCCCATCAAGTTCTCCCTCTTGCTCTCCACTCCTACCTCCTGCACCTCACACTCCACTGTCTCCTCACTCTTTACAGGTTCCTAACTTTAGAGTCCGCCCCCCCCGGGCATTCTTGGCTGCAGTTTTAAGGAGAACAAGATAGGTGTAGGGAGCAAGAGGGAGACAGTGGCCATCTTTACTAGAGCAGCCTCTCTGCCCCCTGCAGTAAATGTGATAAAAGCATGAGAGTTGGCGTTCTCTGTGCCCCTCCCAAGAGTTTGAAGGGAGAATTAATCTACGTGGAACACCTTGTCTGCTCCTGGGCCCTGGCTACAGCATGATAGTACCACCTAAAGCCCCACAGTGCACCGTTCTAATCACGTGTCCCAGCAATTGTACCCTTGTTCTCTAGTAGCCAAAGGCTGGTCAGCCACACGCATTGTAAATCCTTTATTATCCCTGTGGTGTTTATCTTGAGCTAATGGTGCTATTGAAAGTGTCGGGAGGATGTAGTTTAATGAGATAACAGAAAAGTTCCTATATCCTTTCTAGCCACGATAAGCTGCTTTCTTTTTGTGTGTGATCTGCAATGTTAGGAAATGTTAGTACCTACGCCCGTCCAACAGAAAACGGGAATAACTAGAGATGGTTGGAAATGTATCATAAAAAACAGAGGAGATCATTGTTTCATATGCTAATACAAAATCCATTTTTTGTTAGTCAAGAAGATGGCATCAAATCAGTGCCTGGAGAAGTTTAAAAAAATAAAATCATACAAAACAAACAAAGGAGATGATAAACCACAGTCTGATCATTCCTGTGCAGTGCTTGTCCCCATCAGCAAAAGTGAGAGAGCTCTGTAAAATCACATCTCTTTAATTCTAGAAATCTTAGCCCTGGTCTACACTATGAGTTTAGGTCGAATTTAGCAGCGTTAGATCGATTTAACCCTGCACCCGTCCACACAACGAAGCCATTTTTGTCGACTTAAAGGGCTCTTAAAATCGATTTCTGTACTTCTCCCTGACGAGAGGATTAGCGCTGAAATTGACCTTGTTGGGTCGAATTTGGGGTAGTGTGGACGCAATTCGACGGTATTGGCCTCCGGGAGCTATCCCAGAGTGCTCCATTGTGGCCGCTCTGGACAGCACTCTCAACTCAGATGCACTGGCCAGGTAGACAGGAAAAGCCCAGCGAACTTTTGAATTTCATTTCCTGTTTGGACAGCGTGGCGAGCTTAGAGGTGACCATGCAGATCTCATCAGCAGAGGTGACCATGGAGTCCCAGAATTGCAAAAGAAGTCCAGCATGGACCGAACGGGAGGTACTGGATCTGATCGCTGTATGGGGAGAGGAATCCTTGCTATCAGAACTCCACTCCACCCCAGAGACTGCCCAAGCAACAGAAAGCTGGCATTCAATAAGTTTTGAAGTGCAATGTGGCCTTATCCTTCCCTCCTCCCCTCCTCCACCACCCCACCTGGTGCTTCCCTCCTCCCCCACCCCTCCCGGGCTACCTTGGCAGTTATCCCCCCGTTTGTGTGATGAACTAATAAAGAATGCATGAATTTGAAACAACAATGACTTTATTGCCTCTGCAAGCGGTGATCAAAGGGGGGAGGGGAGGGCAGTTGGCTTACAGGGAAGTAGAGTGAACCAAGGGGGCAGGTTTTCATCAAGGAGAAACAAACAGAACTTTCACACCGTAGCCTGGCCAGTCATGAAACTGGTTTTCAAAGCTTCTCATCATGACGATGACGGCTAGCTGTCGTACTGCACCATCTGCTGCCGTGAAGGCAAGGAGCTGCTGCTGTGTAGCAATGCAGTACCGCATCTGGCAGCAGAACCCAGGAGACATACGGCGACGGTGAGCTGAGCGGGCTCCATGCTTGCCATGGTATGTCGTCTGCACGGGTAACCCAGGAAAAAAGGACAGAAACGATTGTTTGCCATTGCTTTCACAGAGGGAGGGAGGCCTGACGACATGTACCCAAAACCACCCGCAACAATGTTTTTGCCCCATCAGGCATTGGGAGCTCAACTCAGAATCCCAATGGGCGGCAGAGACTGTGGGAACTGTGGGATAGCTACCCACAGTGCAATGCTCTGAAAGTCGACGCTAGCCTCGGTTCTGTGGATGCACTCCGCCGACTTAATGCGCTTAGTGGGGACACACACAATCAACTTTTTATAAAATCGATTTCTAAAAAATAGACTTCTATAAAATCGACCTAATTTCATAGTGAAACATACCCTTAGTCTATAAAGTTATAGACCCAAATTCTGCCTTCATTTAGACCACTGTAAATCCAGAATGGCACCACTGAAATGGATGGGATTATTTTAGAGTTACAGTGGTGTTAACTGTCCTGATTTTATAGGGAGTCTAGGAAAGTTTGGTGTTTTATCTGAAGTCCTAGCACCTGGAGCCATGTGATTAGGTGGGAATCTTAGCTTTCATTGTAAAAGAAAATGATTTTAGCCCTCGTGGTTGCAGAGAAAAATCTTGAAAATGTGACCCCATTGCACCATAAAGGTTCAAAACCCAAAAGGCAAATAATAACCTAAAATTCATATTATTTTTTAAAATATCTCATTATTACTTTGGGGGGCTTGATTTGGGGTTAGCAATACTGGATTTACAGTGGTGTATAGGGTTGCCATATCTACTCACACAAAACCGAACAGCCTGGCCCCGCCCCTCTGAGGCCCCACCCATGCCTCGCCCTTTCTACGAGCCCCCCCCCACTCACTCCTTCCCCCCTCCCTCTGTCGCTCACTCTCCCCATCCTCACTCACTCACTCATTCTGGCTCAGGGGGTTGGGGTGCGGGAGGGGGTGTGGGCTCCAGGGTGGAACCAGAAATGAGGAGTTTGGGAGTGCGGGAGGGGGCCCCAGGCTGAGGCAGTGGGCTGGGGTGCGAGAGGGGGTGAGGGCTCTGGTTGGGGGTGCAGGCTCTGATGTGGGGCCATGGATGAGGGATTTGGGGTGCAGGAGGGTGCTCCAGGCTGGGACTGAGGGGTTCGGAGTGCAGGAGGGGCCTCTGGGCTGGGGCAGGTAGTTGGCATGGGGGGGGTGAGGGTGTGGGGTTTGGGGTGCGGGAGGGGGCTCCGGGCTGGGAATGAGGGGTTGGGAGGGCAGAAGGGGGATCAGGGCTGGGGCAGGGGGTTGGGGCGCCAGGGGGGAGTGAGGGCTCCAGTTGGGGGTGTGGGATCTGGGGTGGGGAACCTTTTTTCTGTCATGGGCCATTGACCCACAGAAAAAAATCAATTACAGGCCACTCACCCACCTAGGGGTGGGGGGGGTGGAGGCTCAGGGCTCCCCCCTCAGCAGGGTGAGCAGGCGCTCGTGGCTCCAACCCTGAGGTGGGGAGGTGGAGGCTCATGGCTTCCCCCTGCAGTGGGGCGAGCTGGCACTTGTGGCTCCAGCCCTGTGGGGGGTGGGGGCGCCACAGGCTGGATGAAATTAACCACGGGGCCGGATCCAGCCCGGGGGCCATAGGTTCATCCCCCGCACCTCCGCCCTACATGTAGGACCCAGAGAGGGGACATGCCAACTCCTTCCCGGGAGCCGTGCAATGGAAACTAGCAGGGAGCCTGCCAGACCCACTGCGCGGTGCCCCCAACCGGACAGTCAATGGCCCGGTCAGTGGAGCTCTGGAGTCGACGGCAGAGCGATCGGGGATCGATTTTATCGCGTCTACACTAGATGTGTTAAATCGATCCCTGATAGATCGATCACTACCCGCCGATCTGGCGGGTAGTGTAGACGTACCCTCAGTGGTCTCACTACCACGAGATGGGACAGAACACCACACCCAGGAGGTGTGGGTGTTACATAACTCCTGAGGCTCTAGATTTAAATTGGAATGAGCCTGATGACAGTTGGTTGGTGGACCTGCTGCTGGTGAGGAGTTTTTGGATGGGAACTGGGGATTTAAAACCACCCTCAAAGCTCCTTTTTCTGGGAGGCTGCTGGGATCAGGCAGTAACTCTTATAGCAAAGTGGCTAGCCTGCTACGAGAAGTGTAGGAAAGGAGGAACAGAAGGGAGCAGCTGTCCCTTACTACGCTCCTCCTGAAAGGGGTTGGAAAAGTGTTTAAATGTCTCTGTCTCTTCCAGCCTGGGCTGGGCCTGCAGGGGAAAAGCCTCATGTGAAGGATGAGCATGTTCTCAGCTCCCCTTCTGTACAGGGACTCCAGCTTCATAGTTCTCCCCTGGCATCTCAATCCCTTCACAAGGACCACGCAGAGCCTCGTGAGATACTCGTCTGCATGTCCATGGTGATGAATTTATTCAGCGGATAGAGGTAAGACAAGGAATCCTACCCTGAGTTGGATCCCAAGCAGCCTCCTTGAGGCCAGTCTTTTTATAGTCATTTAAAATTATGTGTTTGACCTCATGAAAAACCTGAGAACGCCTGGATGTTGACAGCACTGGAGACTAGCATTCTCTCTGTCAATGGGTGCAGTTGGAACAGCATCAGGGCAAGCTTCCCTAGCAAATTACCTCTCAGTGCAGGAGTCTGAATCATATTCTGATATGATATGGGGGCAGGTATTGGCTTTGAACCTTGGCTGGCTTGTGGGGGCTGCAAGGAGGAGCCATGCTGCATTGAGAGCCCCTGGGAACTCCTAGCTGACACAACCAGAGTTCTTCCTGAAGCTGTGGGGGCAGCATACACCGTGTTTCATTAGCAAACAGTGAAGCAGAATGCACGCTGTGTTGAACAAGTGGAACTTTATTAAAAGCTGTGCACTACTCTGTCCATGTGGCCAAGTTGGTTCCGACTTAGCTACACCCATTCCCCTGGTGTCCCATCAAATAACAGCCCCTCCAGGGAACATGGGCTTTCTGACTCCAGGTCCACGGATCATTGTACATGCGGCAGCAGAAGGAGCTCTTGCAAGGCTGCAGCATGCATTGTCCCTCAGCTCCAGGGAGAATTCTACCGAAGCCAGCATGCATCTCCCATGAATTTCTGCAGTCCTAAGGCAATTCCTTGTCACCCCTCCAGCATAATCAGCTTCGGATGGAGGAGCCATGGCCCCAGTTGTTTTATGTACCACATGCTGGATAATAACATGAGAGGACTCCGTGTTTGTTGAACTGAACTGGCTCTTTATTAAACAAATGACTTTCCTAGCTGCTGCAGCTGAACACTGTAACTATCTGCATGCAGACTGATTTCTTGGTGCCTTTTCTAAACTCTTCCATCCAAGTTCCATGTATAACCCACACACCTTTGGGGTGTGGTGTTCTGTCCCATCTAGTGGCACCGAGACCACTTAGAGAGAAATAAAATGAGTTTTCTCTACAGCTGTAGCTAACAGCCAGTGGCTTTTAGCTCATGCTGTAGAGGCTCATGCACTAAGCTCCAGAGGTCCCAGTTCGATCCCGACGACTGTGGTCTGTCAGCGTTACACATGCAGGTTGCTATATCTTTCCTTTTAACAAATTTATGGTTGTGTCATTTGCACAACCACTTAATTACTTGTTCGGGCCAGAGGTTATTAGTACATATCATAGAATATCAGGGTTGGAAGGGACCTCAGGAGGTCATCTAGTCCAACCCCCTGCTCAAAGCAGGACCAATCCCCAACTAAATCATCCCAGCCAGGGCTTCCTCAAGCCTGACCTTAAAAACCTCTAAGGAAGGAGATTCCACCTTCTCCCTAGGTAACCCATTGCCCTCCCTGGGGATATGGCCTCTGCTGCGAGCCCAGTTCAACGTGTTAAGCCTCTTTTTTTTTTTTTTTTCCCCCAAGTGTGCTGGTCTTCAAATCAGTCTCCCACTTCTTGCTTGGGTTACTGCTGTTGTTGGGAGAGTTGCTTCCAAACAGTTGCCACCTTCTTTTGGTTGAGTGATTTCCTGTTGGTCTTATGTATTGTGTGTAACTTTTCTGCCAGCACCTATCATTACTGAGAAGGTGGAAGATCTGACACAGGCCTATTAACACTGGGAGCAAATGGTAAAATGGGTTCCTGGAGTAGAGCTGGTTGAAATTTTTCAGACACGTTGTTTATGTGCTGAAAAATGCGTTTTTGGCTGACCCAAAACTATTCACAAATTTTACTTGAATTTGCAAAATACTTTGTCCCCAAAATTTGTTTGGGGCTTAGATGCCATTCACAAAATTAGAGGGAAGAGGATTCATGCTCAGAACTTTTGGCCATGGTTAGGACACTCCCTGGGGATGTGGGTATTGTCAGGGTCTCCCCAACACAAAGGGATTTTAACTTGGGTTTCCTACATGATAGGTGAGCATCCTAGCCACTGGGTTATGGGATTTTCTGTGGAGATGCTCTTAATCTCACCTGTTGGAGCTGTTGCACTCTATAACTCATTAAATAGTCATTAGAGTAGGGACTTGACGTGCGGTCTCCCACTTTGCCAGTGAGTGCCACAACCACCAAGCTAAAGTAGTTCTCACTTGTGTTCTCTGGCCCAGTGACTGTTCATTGTCATTATGAAGGACTATGAATTGCTACTATGAATGACAATGAATAGTAACATAAGAGTTATCCTTTGCAAACCAGAAAGTGTCAAAAATGCCAAAACATCTGTCCCACAAAAAACACATTTCCTCAAACCAGTCATGATGAAACAAATACAAAAACATCTAAGCAGGTGAGCACCAGGTTTCATCTCCACAGCATCTCTCTATGCCAGTAAGCTGCAGTTCCTATTACAAGCACCTGGGGGCAGGTTATGCACAGAGAATGAACCTTGTTGGAATTCCCTGACTTTGGTATCTTAAAGAAGGCCCTTCCTATAATTTGGAATTTAAGTTTTGGGTTTATTGCTACCTGATTATAACACTCTGTGGCATTGAATTACTTAATTAAAACTACATAAGTACATCATAATCCAATCAGTGGGGAATCCTTTGTTCCATTTCATTATTTTCATTCCCTCTTGTTGATCAAATTTAGCTATTTTGAAGCTAGTGTATCTTCTATCAAGGGTGCTGAGGGAGTTGGCTGATGGGATTACAGAGCCATTGGCCATTATCTTTGAAAATTTGTGGTGATCGGGGAAGGTCCTGGATGATTGGAAAAAGGCAAATATAGTGCCCATATTTTAAAAAGGGAAGAAAGAGAACCCGGGGAACTACAGACCGCTAAGCCTCACTTCAGTCCCCGGCCAAAATCTTGGAGCAGGTCCTCAAGGAATCCATTTTGAAGCACTTGGAGGAGAGGAAGGTGATCAGGAACAGTCAACATGGATTCACCAAGGGCAAGTCATGCCTGACCAACCTGATTGCCTTCTATGATGAGATAACTGGCTCTGTGGATATGGGGAAAGCGGTGGGTGTGATATATCTTGACTTTAGCAAACCGTTTGATACAGTCTCCCACAGTATTCTTGCCAGCAAGTTAAAGGAGTATGGATTGGATGAATGGACTATAAGGTGGAAATAAAGCTGGCTAGATGGTTAGATGGCTAGAGAAATTTGAGGATTGGGCCAAAAGAAATCTGATGAGGTTCAACAAGGACAAATGCAGAGTCCTGCACTTAGGATGGAAGAATCCCATGCACTGCTACAGACTGGGAACCAACTGGCTAAGCAGCAGTTCTGCAGAAAAGGACCTGGGGATTATAGTGGACAAGAAGCTGGATATGAGTCAGCAGTGTGCCCCTTGTAGCCAAGAAGGCCAACGGCATATTGGCTATATTAGTAGGAGCATTGCAAGCAGATCGAGGGAAGTGATTATTCCCCTCTATTCAGCACTGGTGAGGCCACACCTGGAGTATTGTGTCCAGTTTTGGATACAGAAGGTATGAGACAAATTGGAGAGAGTCCAGCGGAGGGCAGCGAAAATGATTAGGGGGCTGGGGCACATGACTTACGAGGAGAGGCTGAGGAAACTGGGCTTGTTTAGTCTGCAGAAGAGAAGAGTGAGGGGGCATTTGATAGCAGCCTTCAACTACCTGAGGGGGGGTTCCAAAGAGGATGGAGCTCGGCTGTTCTCAGTGGTGGCAGATGACAGAACAAGGAGCAATGGTCTCAAGTTGCAGTGGGGGAGGTCTAGGTTGGATATTAGGAAACACTATTTCACTCGGAGGCTAGTGAAGCACTGGACTGGGTTACCTAGGGAGGTGGTGGAATTGGACTAGATGACCTCCTGAGGTCTCTTCCAACCCTAATCTTCTATGATTCTTGAAGGTCATTTACTCTATCCAGAAAAGACTGTACTCTATTCACTAGCTAATGCTGCTTATACTTAGTAGCAATGATTTTCCTACCCATCTGAAATCCAGTTTGAACCTTGAGACTCTTGTGTAAGAATCTAGTTTCTATATTTACTTGTATGTAGGAGCAGAGGTGAAAGTGGGCTGGTACAGGCTGGAACGGCGTACTGGTAAGAAGTGGCTGCCGGTACCAGCCCGTACGCAGCCCATGTTAAAGCGCTGCCATGGCAGTGGCCGGAGCCCCGGGCCCTTTAAATCGCGGCCAGAGCCCCGGGCGGCGCTGGCCAGGCAGCATGGAAGGGCTGGCTGGGAGAGGCTGACCCCCAGCCCTGCCCTTTCTGCCCGAGGTCCCGCCCCTTCCAGGGGGCCGGAGTGAGGCCCCCGTACCACTAAGTAATTTACCTTACTTTCACCTCTGTGTAGGAGGGCCTATTTGGGAGTGCCAGTGGCAGTGTGAAGATATTGCCATTATAGTTCTGCTTTTACTATGTGCAGAGGGCCAGTCTGGAGTAGGTAACCATAGTATTCTCACGTCTTATGAGATTTTTGCCTCCTAACTGGGACTTCTGCAACATGGAATTCTGTGTTGTAAGTTCCATACTGTCTCCTGGAGGTCTCTGCCTTGTGCTCATTTTTACAGGGAGGGGAACACTGGAGGCTAATGCTCTCAACAAACTATGAAAAACTTCTGCCAAAAGAGAATCTTGTTTTCCTTTGCAAAGTCCCTTCAGAACGGTCAGACCCTATTCCGGTTGGTCTGATGCCTGATGACTTTTAATAGTACTAAATGCTACCATCTTCTCTGTTGTTATAAGGGCCTTGGACATTTTACTTTCTCCTCAGGAACATGATTCCTTTAGGATGTGACTTTTAAGTTCTTATAACAACTGAGCCAGAAAACGGTTCAGGCCAAACCCACCTCATCAATCATTTTATCCGGCTCATATCATTTAACAGCTTCTAAAATGTATGACGTTTCCCCTTCAAGCTACTTGTTTTTTTGATATTTTCTCTGGACTCTGTTATCTACAAGCAAACAAAAAGCCTAATGAACTGAGAGACTTCAATGCCAAAATGTCCCATTTACTCATTTTTGGCATGACACATTTAGCGTTTTCATTGTGAAGCCACTTTTTGTTTTGAATGTTTTCATTTTTTTTTTTTATTACCTCATCTGTCACTTTATCGGGCTCATGTCCCTTAACAGCTTCTAAAATTTATGACTTTCTCTCTCCATGCTCCTTGGTTTTTTGATCTTTTGTCTGGACTCTATAATCTAGTATTTCATTTGCGTCTCCTCCATGACCCAATGACAAAAAGTGATCTGTGTGGAGCTCTGCTTTATTTACCTTTCCTCTCATTTCGATTGTGACTTTGGTCGTATGGATGGGCTCAAGCTGTGAAAAGTCAGAAAATCCCCTGCATTCAGAGTTGTTCAGATTCAGGATTATGTTTCGGTCTGTTATGGAGCTAGGGGCACAACTGTAAAATCTGGATGTGAATATGCTGACAAACTGGGAAAGCATCTGTATTGTTTCTTATTTAATATTACGTATGACCCTTTTCAATTTGGTATTCTTACCTGTATGAATGAATAGTCAAATCAAAAAAGCTTTAAAGGGTTAAGAAACCCAGGAAGGGTAAATGATGACCCCGCTTCAAAGGAATTAAGATCACTATGGCTGGGCCATTGGGGAAGAACCTACCTGGCTCCATCCAAATTAGGATCTTCCCAAGTCTCGGGCTGAGAGAAAAAGACCATGAGTGGTTGAAAAGATGCCCCTGGCAGGAAGGGAAGGGGGAGATGGTCAGCTCAGCAGGAAACTGACAGAGACACAGAGTCAGCATGCAGTGGGGATGATACGTAGACTGGCTGGTTGAGAATCAGGTTCAGCAGCAAGCAAGCTGTAACTTCAAGACTAAGTCATGTCTAAGTAGGGGCTGGAGAGGACTGCCAAGCATCGGTTAGAGTAGGGATCCACAACCTTTGGCACGCGGCCCATCAGGGAAATCCGCTGGCGGGCCGGGACGGTTTGTTTACTTGCAGCGTCCACAGGTTCGGCTGATCGCAGCTCCCACTGGCCACGGTTCGCCATCCCCAGCCAATGGGGGCTGCGGGAAGTGGTCCCCATTGGCCGCAGCCCTGATTGGCCAGGGATGGCGAACCATGGCCAGTGGGAGCTGCAATCGGCCGAACCTCTGGTCACTGCAGGTAAACAAGCCGTCCCGGCTCACCAGCAGATTTCCATGACGGGCCATGTGTCAAAGGTTGCCGATCCCTGGGTTAGAGAATATGGCTATAGGTGTACTTGTTATTTTAAATCTGCTTTTCTGAGCTCTGTGTACCATTTGAGCAAAATAAATCATACTTTATTTTGGAGAAACTGCGTGTGTGTCACTGCTTTCTATTACTGACCACAGGGTTCAGGCCCAATTGGACCTGCTAGGTAACATGGTTGTCACCCAGGTAGGTGTAACACAGAGACTCAGTTGGGGAGTGATTGGATTGCACTCCAGGCTCCTCCCACCCCTACCCTACCAAAGAGAAATGGAGGCACAGGCCTGTCACTGGAAAGGGATGCACTCAGGTGACTGGAAAAGGGTCTCAGAAGGGGAAGACTACCCAGGGACCATGACAAACGTTGGTGTCATTTTAAAACATTCCTCCCACCATGACAATCTCAAGCACCCAAAGACATCCTAGGAAGCTGCTTTAAAGTTGGGAGTTACATAGAGGTTCCTTCTACAAATGAGTCCATAGTATGAGTCCATGTAGAAGGAACCTCTATGTAACTGGATCTGTAAATGAGTCCATAGTATCTCCTAAACCAACAATCAGTCACATCTGTGTTTTGAATTGTTTTTTTAACAAAATGGACTGTGGATGGGATTTTAAACACCTTTACACTGAATGGCCTTAATATATCCTTTAAAAAACAGTAGCTGTGTTAAAAAAAAAAAAAACTTACTATGAATCTGCTGCAAAGTTAAACATACCCACTTAACAGGAGTTGTTTGTACACCAGAAAAGGCTTAGATACTTTTGAATATGAGTTGCCTGTAGGCAGGTAAGATTAAAAAAAACATTCTTTGAAACATTAGATTCAGTATAACATCTTGAGAAATGGAGTTTCAGGGATTTTTTTTCTCTGCTCATTGTTTACTAGACTGTATTTTTATATACTTACTTTCTAAATAACTGCATGCATATCATTTTTCATGTGGATCTGTGATGTATGTTTCAAAATTATAACTACATAATTCTGCCTCCTATGAGGCCCTGATTCAACAGAGAAATTAATAGCACTGAGACTTTCCTGTATAGTTCTGTTTTGGCTATAGATACATTTACACCAGGCACATGTGCTGAGAGATAAGAGCAAGTATGGGAGAAAACTAAGTCTTATCTGTGGAAGCTTATGGATGAGCTCTTAAGTTTTGTGGGCTCTTAAACTAAATAAGTAACTCACTTAAATTATAAGAATTTTACATGTCAAGTTTTGAACATATGCCTTAAAATAACCTACCAGTCTGATGGCTTATGTCCAATTAAGAGCATTTTGAATTTTTAAAATACGCCAAGGACTGTACCAACTCCCCTCCCAAAAATCAAACAAGCAGAAAACCCAATGATCTGAGAAAGAAAACTGTTGAGGGTTTTTGCCATAGTTTCCAGTACAAGTTCCTTTATCCCAGGCTTGGGAGCCAGGAATTACTGAGTTCTAAACTCATCTCTGACTGGGATTTCTGCCTCATGTCCCATTCCTTTTTTGTTGATGTTGTTGAATCAGTTAGAACTTTTGGTTCATTTCTACACTGGTGTGTCTATTTCCACCTATTTCACCCTGTCTCTTAACCCCTACCTTTCCCTATGTAATGGTGCACAGCACACTTTTGGGTGGGGGATAGGTAGCAATGTTTAAGAAAATGGAATTAAAACCATGATTTTTGTCTGCATTAGCACCTGCTGGCTCCCCACTGCCACTGTAAGAGATGCAGACCTAATGTCACAACAACACACTGACTCACTGAGAGTAACCCAATGATCTTGATATACCATCTAATTACCATATATAGTATCAAATAGTGCTCATAAACATCCACTTTGAATACATTTGAGCATATCATGGTAGATGGTAGAGCTGAAGAAACGTCAATGATACCATATTCCATTGGAATATGCAGGTCTTTTGAAGTCAAAATGCTTTATAATATCAAGTCAATTTGCCAAAATTTTGGTTTAAAAAGAGGGAGTGCGGGGGCAGGACCTGCAGGGAATGCCGACAATGTCAAAATGTCCCCGTTCATCTTTTTTGTAATGCCATCTTTAAAATTTCATTTGGAAGCTGCTTTTTGTTTTGAATTTTATTTTTTAAATTAAAAAGTCAAAATCAAAACAAAACATTTTGATTTTTTTTGTCCAAAGAAACATGACTCAAGACAAATTGGTGGGTGGGCAGGAAGGATTTTCCTTCATGGAGAATTTTGAAATTTAGCGCTGGTTTGGAAGTAAGCCAGGCTTTAAAATCTTGAAATCCTTTGCAAAATAGAACTCCCATCCTCTGGTACCTGTCCATTAGAGCTGTGCAATCAGGGAACAAATTCCAGTCAAGTAATAGCAGCAGAATATATCAGTAACAGAAATGGCTGCATTTCAAGAGTGGGAGAGGTGAGCATGTGTGTGTATGTGTGTGTATATATATATAAGTTTTTGGCATCCTCCAGGGTAAAGATTCCACAGAAAGCATGCAATAAAGCTGAATGTACAAAACCTTAGAACAAAACCACCTTAGCTGACTATATACTCCACTATTGTGGTGGTGATCTTAAACAACTCCTCCATCGTTTATTATATCTAACTTCAGTGGAGCCTTTTGTTTTATAGTGAACTTTAGCCTAGTAAAACTCCGAGTACCATAAACATCTAGAATTGTTCTGATCCCTGCCACATGCAAACTATTTTTCTGGATATAATGAAGTTGCTCCGTAAAAAGAATTCTATAGAATGGGTTCACTACATCTTTTAAAAAAAGTAATGATAGCATCTTTCATGTGCTGTATAAACATGAACCGATTATCCTCCACACACCCTTGAGCAGTCGTTATAATGTCCCTGTGAGTTCGTCAATGAGGCTTGCATCTGCTTAAGTAAATTTAAAATCCAGGATGTGGTAAAAATCAACCATTTGTTGACAGGAAACCAACAAAAATATTCAAATAAACCAACAATTGTCCACAGCTGAACTTCAAGAACCTCAGGGATTTTACATGGTGTTCAGGAGAAAGGACTTCTGCGCCAAAGGCTGAACGTAGACTAAATGATGACATCTCCTACAACATTCCATGTATCTGTAGCCATGGTTACCCAGCATTCAAGAATGCTGTCCCTCTCAGGAGTCAGAGCCTCTGGACACCCTACCTTGTAGGGGCAGATTTCCCCCAGATACAGCATTGACAAAATAAGTCCTCCCAAAATTCTTCACATGCTGTGTCTAGCATGTCCCGCAGTTCAGTCTTTGTTCCTCAGGTGTTTCCAGGAGTCCTCTTGTGTGGGGAGTGAAGGACAACAGATGATGTCACTCCCTGCCTTATATAGCTTTAGCATATGTCAGTAACCCTTTGTTTCAAAACTTGGTTCCCAGACCAGTTTGTGGAAAAATACTGACATCCCAAGATGGAGTCCAGAATCATGTGGCCTGGTCACATGTCCTTGTAGAGTCATAGCAGCCATTACTTACAGGCTGTCAGGAGTGTTCTCAGGGAGGCTCACCAGGTGGGACATAAGCCTCTCCTAAGGCCTATTGTTTTCCCTAATGGCTCATTGCCCTGAATCTTGTCTAGTGGGCGTCACCCAGGTGTAACTACATTTGAAGTACAGATACATAGTCAGTATTTATAACTTCAGATACAAAAATGATACATGCATACAAATAGGATTATCATATCCGCAAATCATAACTTTTCCAATGACACCTTACGTGACCCATCTTGCATAAAATAAACCATAATTATGCTATAATCATATCATAATAATATCACTATGAAGACTATGGGCTGCAGTGACACAGTCAAATTTTATAACCACGCCTCCAGTTCAACTATAACTCTGTGTAACCGCAAGTAGAGAAGACTCTGCATACGAGAAGACAGAAGTAAGGAAACGCCACGCTCCGTCCACATTACACAATGGTATTTGAAAGTTCACTGAACAGCAGTTGAGCTAAAGACTGGCTTAGCTATAGAGCTGCGCAGGTGGAGCCACAGTGCTGTGGGGCTTAGGAGACCTAGCTGGTGTTCGGAGCTAAAAAGGCCTCCTTAACTCAGACATCAGTAGCAAACCTTGTCAAGACATGTTTTTAGAACAGCTGAGTTAACAAATCAGGACAGAAACATTCTAGTGCACATGGGTGGAATTGCCAGATATTCATGGTATTGAACAGAGTTTGTTTGGGGGGGGGGGGGTAAAAATCAATGTTTTTAAATGAGAAAAAAAAATTTTTTTTCAATTAAGCCAACCAAAATTTTAATTTCAGTTCAAATGGAATTTTTTTTGCTTCACCTTTGGTTTTGGGTTTTATTTCTCCCCCTTTCATTCCCGCCCCCTTCCACTCCTTTTCTAATAGAGAGGAAAGGGCATAAGTGAACATTTCCATAAGGTAATATATCATTATCCCTTAAAGTAAACCATCCTCTCCTTTTCTTCCTTACAGACAATTCTGAACACCTATCCCACAAACATTCCTGCTCTGAAGACCATCATTAGAGGAGGCAGAGCAGCCTAAATGAGGCTGATATTCAGGAAACTTGGTGTTATATCTATCTAGCTGCATCTATACCACTTTGCATTGGTCAGTTTGTTCCTACATGGTTCCTATAGCTTTGAGTCCAGGAACTACAGCTCCCAGGATGCACCTTGGAAAGTAGGAGGGGAGAGAGGAAGAGGAGAACTTAGATTGTGAGCTTTGTGAAGGACTGAGGGGAATTAACTTTACCTTTGCTGTTATCTAGCTTCCCAAGTGTTCCTCACAGGGCTTCAGGCACAAAATGAATTGGCGATGAGAATGTAATCATGAAAGGGATCTTTAGATAATATTAGATCCAAACAGCACTGAACCTGTCCTGCAAACAGAGGATAGGCTACAGCCAGGAATCATCACTGAATTTCTGGAAGTTTTCATCAATACCACAGATGTTGCAAAAAAGTTCATACACGAGATCCAGCTTAAAAAAAAAAAAGTGGGGCTTGTACAGCATAAAGTGTGAAACATACCAATCACAGTGAGACAACCACTCAAAGAGGAGATTCTGAAATGATGCAAAGCAGATATTGAACCAGTTGATTCATCAAAATGGGTTTCCTCCTGTCATTCTCTCCAGGAAGCCTAATACTGCCATCTGCAGGTGTGTGGACTTGAGAGCGCTAAACTCCAACATTGTGATGGATTGTCATCTTCTGCCTAACTAATTAAATGCTGCTTATCTTGAAGGAAGCAAGAGTCTTTACGACCCTTGATTTATTCTCTGTGTACCAGTTCCCCTTAATGGAAGGATCCCACAAGCACGCAGCTTTCAGCATTTGAAGGTTTGTTCCAATTCAAACGGATGCTGTGTGGGCTAACCTCTGCAGTGTCTGTATTCCAGTGAATGAATGGGTTTTGAGAGTTAATCATCTTGTGCCTACACTTCTAAAAGAAATATTGATTCACCTGGCACATGAAGGACATCTAGGGATGACTTTAATGAAAAGGCAATTGTGACAAGACTTCTGGTGGCCATGGATGAACAAGTAAGTTGAGGAAGTAATCACGAATTGAATGGCTCGGGCTAATAGTGATAAGTCATAGAAAACCTTCAGCATCCCTCTCATACCAGTTGACTATCCCAACTGTCCATGGGAGAAACTGCCTCTCAACACAATGGGACCTTGTGAAGATCATTCTATTATGCAAAGGTTTTCCATAGTAATGGCAAAGTGGCCAGAAGTTACATTCGCTGGAAAGGTTACCACTGAAATAGAGATTATGTTCATGTTATCAACCTTCACCTGAGAAGGATTCCCCAAGGAACTGGTAACTGACAATGGAATTCAATTGACCTCTGCTGAAATGTAGCAATACCTAAGTAGCAATGGTATCAAACACAAAATGGTTTATTTATACCATCCAAGAGCTAATGGTCCAGTTGAGAGAATGAACAGACTGCTGAAAGATGTTTGCAAGTGACACCATGGAAAGAAGCTTTACATGAACCATGGTTTGCTTACAGGACCTCCTCACACTCAACAACAGGAGTATCCCCTTTGAATGGTTAAGATGGTGCAAGGCCTATACCAGACTTACTAACTTACCAGTTTCCCTTTTTCAACCAAACCTTCAGATGAAAGTATTAATGAACATGTTAAGAACAAACAAGAGCATAGATAGAATGAAGATCTCAAGAAAAGTTGTAAACCTCACAAGTTTCAAATTAGAGATTTTGTTCATGTGAAGCTGACATATAGGGTCAAAAAGGGACATTTAAGATATTCATGTCCTTTACAGATAAGGGAAATCTGAGGAGATTCTGCTGTGTTAATAGATGGAAAGAAATGGAACACTTCAAGATTGTCTGCAACTCATCAATGAGCAGTTGAAGAAGAGAATGCCGATTTCCACATTGGAAAGGAGAACATCGATGACTCCGATAGATGGTCAATCAATAGTAGTGGGAATTGCTCCACAGCTTATTCTTATTCCTGCCTCTGATGGTGTTAGAACTACAAGAAAAAGGAGACTGCCTAAAAGATTGGAGGACTTTGTTACTCAAGGGATACAATGGTTACTCTAATGATGGAGGTTGTGTTGTATCTAGCTAGGTACAGATACCTGCACTTGGATTCTGTTCTTGCCACTGGCCTACTGGGCAACCCTACATAAGTCTCTGTACCTCAGTGCCCCAGTACAGATAATGATACTGATCTCCTTTGTAAAAGGTCTTGAAGTCTGTA
The DNA here is from genome assembly GCF_002925995.2 of Terrapene triunguis. NCBI lineage: Eukaryota > Metazoa > Chordata > Testudines > Emydidae > Terrapene > Terrapene triunguis. Next base: position 73,374,147 of record NW_020664393.1, on the reverse strand, counting down.
GATGAAAAGACTATGTAAGAGGTTTATTATTATTATTACTCTGTTTATTCTTTATTGTACCTGCATTTGTCTTTAAAATGCAAGCTGTTTGGAGCAGGATTTGCTTTTGCTTGGTACAGGTTTTACAATGTCAGGTACTCTTGTCGCACTATCTTGAAAAAAGGCATTATCAATTGATGCAGTCAAGGCTATTTTATATTCCATCCATAGTTCTGAAAACTGAACCATGGGGTGAATCTTTCTTTAAAATGTCTACTGTACAATCACAGTTATTCTAAAGCCTGTGCTGACTTCTAAAGCGTTGACATAAATAGGGGAAGCTGGTGACCTGTGCTCTGGGTCTCCAACCCAAAGGCGCAGTGGACAGAATACCTTTGGCTTTATGATCAGGTCTAAAAACATGCACTAGTTAGGATATTATGAGTGTGCCGTCTTTACCCAGCCTACCTGCAAAACTGGCTAGTATTCATATTCCATACCACCCTGGAAGACATAAAACTCTGGTTAACCTGCAATTTCACTTAAAAAGAGTTTGTTTATTGTGAGTTGTACTGTATTAGAAAATTATTTAAAAAAATAATTAAGCAATTGGTAAAAGGTGAAAAGTTTATATAATCAAATGAGGTTCTCAGACCTTTTGAATCATTCTTGTAAGTTTCCATGGTAAAGTAGATCGTGTGTTATAACCACAGGGTCTGGAATTTTTGTAATATATAAATTTACTTGCCTTGATTTTGTGCTCTTTTCTACAGGACAAACCGGATACCGAAGTTGCAAAAACAATCATATGCTCATTACTGTGTGTTTTATTATATAAATTAAAAACAGCGAATCAGTGTTTGAATAACAAAGATAATTAGGTTTCCTTCTGACTTTTGGTTAAAACTGAACATAAGGTTTCTATTCTCTTTGTTTTGTTTTTCCTGCCTTGCCCTGTAAGATGATTGATTTCATGTTGCAACTTCCTAGCTTTGGAGGTCACGATGTTTAGAGATAGTCCTTTACTCCCCTGTGGTCTCATTCCTGCAGTGCCTCTGCAGACAAAACTCACAAGGGCTTCAACCTTCCCTGACTGAACTAATTTTGATCATCAGGTCATCACTTTGCAGAAACATGGGACATCACATAACTCAATTCTAAGTGTGATATGTATCCCTAATGAAAAAAGAACACGGTTCAATATACATTAAGTACACTAGATTAATTAAAGGTATCCATAGGATATTACACTGGGAAAGGATAATGATGCCTTCACCCAGTGGTTCCAAAACTTTAACAGCCTCACGAACCCCTTTCACAAAAATATCAAATCTCACAAACCCCCTCCTAAAAATGAATACCATATTTCCAGGGATTTTCTCCCTTACTTCAGCATAAATTATAGAAGCAGTGATCGTAGAAATAATTTGGGTTTTGTATGACACACTTATTACACACTATTTATCATGACATTATTAATTTTATTACATTATGAAAACAACAACATTCTTCCAAGATTTCACTTCTGTAGCTCATATCACTTAGATTAAGCCTCCTACATGTTTCATCAAGGAGTACCAGACGTGAAACAGCATGAAGGTATTTAAGAAGCCAACTCAAATAAAGAGTTCCTCCCACAAGCATTCAGGTCTTGAGCAGTCCAGGCAAACAACGCACGACTACAATAAAGTTTAAACTTGTTCTGCTAGGAAGTCATGGTCACGGGGATCGGGCTGCCGGCCCCCGCACCCAGGGTCCCTAGGGACAGCTCTGTCCACCATTACAGATTTTTCTTCAGAGAACCCCCTGATACATTTCACAAACCCCCAAGGGTTCACGAACCCCAGTTTGGGAACCACTGCCTTAACTTATTCCCATTGATTTAAATAGAAGCTGGATTAGGTCCAACCAGCATACCTAGGAGTCCCCATCTGAGACTGAGGCCTCTTTATACTAGGCATTGTACAAACACATAGTAAAACGTAAAGTAATACAGCGGAACCTGTCTCAAACTGCTACTCAAGGATCCAGCAACTATTGGTTGATGCTCTGCTAGTAAAGAAAGAGTACTAAGTGTGGAGTCTGTCCTATTCCCAGCCAAGTTAATGGGAATGCTGCCATTGACTTTGGTAGCCGCAAGACTGGATCCTAAGCTTGGAGACTTTTTGTGAAGGGCTGCTAAGGTAACTGTTTGCCCTCAGACAAGTTTCACTGTATTTCATTACAACAGAGGTCCTACCACCTCAAAATGTTGCCTCCCATGTTACTGTAAGGGCTAGACTGTTTTTTCTGACTATAACAGAGGTAATGCTCATTCAAATCTGTGCTTGATTTAAGGGGGGAAATATAAATGGAAAGGTTGACTTTATTGTGCCTATTTAATGGCCTGAACATTATCTGTAGTAATTTACTACACAAGGCAGTTTAATAACTCTTAAGTTTTGGATCTGCTTTATAGTACAGTATAATTTAAGAGTTCATGAGGTCTCCATCTACTGCAGAGAGCTAAGTTTCTATTTCCGAAGATCAAAGCAACATGACTGTAGAGGAGGAGAGATATCTAAAGGGATAAAGGTTTCAAAACACTGGGTCAAATTCTTCTGTCACAAAGGTGCAACCCCATGGATTTAAGGGAGCTGCGTGGGTGTTACAGATATCAGAATTTGGCCATATGGGTCTCCAGGAGGGAGAAGGACTCATTAGTGCAGAGGTTAGCTGGAGGTGGTGATGGTGTAGATCTTCATAGCTGTTTTCCTCACTGTGTTCGGGTTTGTGTTCCAGAGTTGGTAATCTGCCAGATTTTTCCAACATTTTAGTCTGTGATTATCATCATAAAAGATTCATTGTTACTGCACTGTGCCAAGTTTTATTTACTGCTTAGCATACTCAGAGGAACTTTGAACCCCTGACCTTTTCTATCCCCTAGCGTCCCAAGCTAAGTGGATTGCTCACAGTAATGAACAACAGTAAATAGTGTCCTATAATCTTGGCTGATCTCTGTACCTAGCAGTCAGACCATCCAAGATACAGCCTTTTTGGACTTTCCAGGGACACTACTGAAGTCAGTGGAATTATTGGATCTCCCCAGATAAAACTATACCCATATATGAAACTATTGAGTGTCATGTTTAGTCTAAAAAGCTGTGTGTCTTGTCTAATTTTGTGCTCTACATTTCACTCTGCAGCAGCAGCATTTGCTTGGCTTTTTTTTTTTTAAAACTTACACAAGTCCTTGCCCCTCACCTGGGCTCTTTGCTTTAAAGCTCTAGGGCTGCTTGCGTGATTAAAGACTCCTTGATGAAGGGCTGGGCTCTTGGCTCCCTAGGCAATTATTCTTTTAAAAGAAATACAGCTGCAATCTGCCAAATCCTAAAGAACATCCTATGCCATCACACCCGTCCTGTATATGTTTTCTATTGTGTATAACCAGGAATAGAAACATTTCTGCCTTCTATTCACAATGAAATTTTCCCATGAGGCGGTTTTATATCTGAATAGAGCCATGACTTCAAGAACTTAGGAGTAGCTGGAGTCTGATATTGGCATGACCGTATTTCTTGCAGCTGGAGTCCTGTCAAAATGTAGAATGGCCCTTTCTAGCCCCATTTACCTCTGCAGGGGAAGGATGGCCTTTTGGTTAAGGCACTGAACTGGGATACAGGAAATTAGAGTTCTGGTCCCAATCAGCTCATGTGACCTTGAGCATGTCACCCAGGGCCTGATCCACAGACTAGTGAAGTCAGTATCTGTCTGTGCTTCAGTTCCCCCTCTGTGAGATAGGAATAATGATACTTCCCACCCTCATAGGGGTGTTGTGTGGCTAGATTCATTAAAGCCTGTGAGATATTCAGATATTACAGAATCATAGGAATGTATGGCTAGAAAGGATCTCGAGAAGTCATCAAGTCCAGGCAGGACCAAGTAAACCTAGACAATCCTTGACAGGTGTTTGTCCAAACTGTTTTTAAAACCCTTCAATGTTGGGTATTCTACAGCCTCCCTTGGAACCGTATTCCAGAGCTTACCTACCCTCATAGTTAGTTAGAAAGTTTTTCTTAATATCTAACTATAATGAAAGCAGCCACATAGAATTAGGAGTTAGGAGCCTCCTGGCTAACTCTTTGCTTTGAATACTTGCTTGTGATGTTGTTGGTATAGTACTACCATCGGTAACACTAAGGAAAGGGTTTCTCACAGCATGATAGCACTATCTAAGAGTTGCATGCACCCCCAATAGAAGAAATACCAGAATGAAGTCTATATCCAGTATGGCATTATTGTACTTGTTGATGGTGCCCACTGTACTTTCTGTTCAATTCCTTTTTCCTAGTGATGACTTTGCCTTTCCTGTATGTATATTTTGCTCTTATAAAAACAGAAGTTACTAAAGAAAACCCACAGCTGTTCCATCTCTTTTGATTATTACCTTCTGACTGTTCTTTGACCATCCATAATACACATAGATTCACAGCTTGTTTGCTCTCCATCTCATAATAATAATAATAATAATAATATAATATAAGGTGATATACCTATCTCATAGAACTGGAAGGGACCCCAAAAGGTTATTGAGTCCAGCCCCCTGCCTTCACTAGCAGGACCAAGTACTGATTTTGCCCCAGATTCCTAAGTGGCCCCCTGAAATATTGAACTCACAACCCTGGGTTTAGTAGGCTAATGCTCAAACCACTTTGCTATCCTTTCCCCAATAGTCATTTAGAGCAGCAATCTTTCAGTTATTTATAATATCTTTAGAATAAAACATAAAGACAGTATATAGGACAAATAGGTGTCTGTCTCATCCCAGTGTTGTGTGGTACAATAGTCACTATATGGGGGGGTGAAGTGCACCCTTCTTTCAGTGGCATGTAGGATAGTCCCCCAAGCACTAGCAATAAGAACAGTGTTGACAGTGAGACACAGCTCAAGCAAGCAGAGTAAAGACAGGCCTGAAGGGTGCGGATATGTACTTGTGTACATACCCCACATGGTTTTCTACTCACCCAAGCGGTGACTCCCCAGGTACACAGCTATTTCTAGCAGTGTAGTGTCCTGCTGCCTCCCTGATGCTGGTGCCTTTCCCCACCACAGGCAAAAACATCAGTCACCGGGAAAGGCTCTGTGTGATGGACTATTTACCCCACACTTGCCCAGAAAGGGTTCATGTGGATTGAGAAGGGGGCTAATTAACCCAACAAGCCACAGCTGAGGGGAATCAGGTGGCTAAGTACTCCCCTGACTGAGTGAGGGAGCCCCGCTGAGGGAGAATGAGTTGGGCTGGGATTTATAAAGACAGGAAACTGGAAGCTGAGGGGCCTGCAGGGAAATAGGTCACAGTCACTCTCTGCGGGAAGTGTTGGGAGGCTACAGAGATATGTAGCTTGTAGTTGCTTCCTGGAAGGAGGGAGTGGTGAAGTTGGGAAACCAGGGAGTGCAAGGTGGTAAGGAAAGGGCTCAGGGAAAAGCAGTAAGGCCCAGGAGGGAAAAGACCTTGGCTGCTGACTAGAGGGCTCATGGGCTGAAATCCGGAGTAGAGGGTGCACCTGGGTTCCCCTGCCAGCCACTGAGGGAGTGGCAGTGAATGGGAAGAGTGCCTAGGATGGCCAAAGGAAGACTGGTACCCCAGAAGGGGAAAATGTGTATAGTGACCTAGCCAGAGGGCTGAGTCATGAAGAGGTAGCAGCAGTTTATGGAGCGAGATGGGGGTTGCAGACCCAGATGGAGAGATGGTGTGCAACCATGGGAAGGGGCATTGACCTTGTGAAGCTAATCCCTAGCATGGGGAGGAGGGAGCGCCATCCTAGCAGTGAGTGGAGCATCCTGTCACACTCCAGCAGAGGGAAAAGGCTCTAGTGGCAGGAGGCAGTAGGGAAAGGCTCAGCCTTTCTCAGGTGTCTTCCCCATGTCAGAGCCTTTTGCTGACACCTGTTGCTACAGACCGCAGTGTAGATGTGGTGCGCTTTTCACTGCGGCATGTGGCTACACATACGCTATACACCGCCGCCAGTGGTGTGTAGTGTAGACATAGCCACAGGGTAAGCAGTTACAAGCAACGTCAGATCAGAACCTATGCTGTTCTGAAACTATTAATACAAAGTAAATTCTCCCTTCTTGTCAGAAAGAGGCATGGTCTAGCATGTGACTGGGAGCCAGGAGCTCCTAACTTTTAACCCTAACACTAACTCATGTGATCTGGAGAAAGTCGCCTGCCCTCTCTGCCTCAATGGAAAGGTGCTCTCCCACTAGGTTTCCACTAATGTACAGGATCTGTGTGCTGATAATATGCAGGAAAATACATGTCACGAGTGTTGGTTGAGTTGCTAGAGTTTTACAATTACAAGATTTGCAGGCCTGCTCCTGCTCCCATTTGAGTTTTGCAACACAGCTAATGAGAGGTTTACAGTCAGACCAATGACCGCATTAAGAGCTAGAGGATGACACTACACAGGATAGGAGGGAGTACAAGGAGCTCACCTTTTCCCACACCAAATGGCTGGCTCAAATTGTAATCTCTGCACTCTCTGGGGTGCAGGCCTCTCCAAGAGGGCTGGGTTTGCGGTCTGCTGTGTAAAGAAGCATGTGCTGCACTCTAAGGAGGGTGCAGCAAGCAAGCTTCTTTTGAGGAACAGAGTGCTCCAATACATGCCTTGAGGCACAGCTCCTCCCAGGGCTCTTGCTCTCCACCACGCTTGGGGCAGGGCAGTATCTCTGAAGCAGGGTTTCTCAAATTTCATTGCACCACGATCCCCTTCTAACAACAAAAATTACTATGTGACCCTGGGAAGGGGAACCGAAGCCCAAACTCCACCACCCAGGTCAGGGGGGCCAAAGCCAAAACCCAAGCCCCGCCTCCCTGGGGGGTGCCAAAGCTTCAGGGCTTCAGCCCTGGGCAGTGCGGCTTGGACTTTGGCTTCAGCCACGAGCCCCAGCAAGTCTAACACCAGCCCTGGCATTAAAATGGGGTCCTGACCCACTTTGGGGTCCCAACCCACAGTTTGAGAACCCCTGCTCTAAAGTATAGTCGAGGCTTAAACTTGTAGTTTAAATAATGAAGAGAATCACTGTTGGATACAGGCCAGTTCCTTGTCTCTGGCATCATTCTCCCATATCCTTATGATGATGATGATGATTGTTCATGTTTGTTACAATAGTGTCTACAGGCCAACCAAGAATGGGACCCCACTGTGTAAGGCACTGCACAGACATGGAGTAATACACACTCAATGCCCTGAAGAGCTTACAATTTAAACTGACAAGACAGACACGGGGTGGAAGTGTGGGGGGGGTGGGGTGGTAGAACACGCAAGCAGCCTGAAAAACATCATGGGGCACACATCATGTTAGTTTGACATTGTTGCGTTCTGTTTTGGTGTGGGTTTGTTTTTTTGAAGGGAGGGTATCAGTTAGGAAAGAAAAGTGAAGTGAGAGACGGGACATAGGCCAGGGAGAAGAGTAAAACTCGGGTGAAAAGATTTTGAGGGAGGGGAAGAATTGGAGCAAAACTGTAGAAAGTTCTGTGAATGTCCAGAGGGTCCCTCCTTTGCCAGCTTCTGCTCCTGCCAGCTGGTGTTTGGCTGTCTCCTCCCTGCTGTTTTTCCTCAAGGCCACATGGGAGGGGGGACAAGCAATGGTGAGGCACCACCTGGGCCCCGTCTGCCACCAGAGTATGCGAGCTCACCTGCACAGCTCTGGGTTCATAGAATCATAGAAGACTAGGGTTGGAAGAGACCTCAGGAGGTCATCTAGTCCAACCCCCTGCTCAAAGCAGGACCAATTCCCAACTAAATCATCCCAGCCAGGGCTTTGTCAAGCCAGGCCTTAAAAACCTCTAAGGATGGAGATACTGTGGGGATGGTGACGCAGCTGAGCTCCATTTTATCCGCTCCCGCAAGTGCAGCAGTCCTTGCTTTGGCTACTTTGGCTGCTACTCTCTGGCGGGTTCCCGCTTTGCTGTTTCCCCCCAAGGTCACATGGAAGGGGGAGGACAGGCACAGTCTGGGTCCTATTTCCCCCGATTGGCAATACAATAAGAGTTGTTGGGTCATCACTTGGGATTGGACCCTGAGACCTCCAGAGATAAGGGTCTGAACTTTAAGGACTATGTCTACCCGGTAGCTGTAGTAGATTTTTTTTGTCCTGTGTGTATCAGGCACAGTGGGGATGTGTAATCCGCAGTGAGCTGGGGTTACACCAGCCAGCAAAGTGAAATCATTCGGTGTTTTACATGAGCAAGAATGGCAGGCTTTAGCCCTATGTCATTAAATCTGCCTCAGTTCCTATACCATGTACCATGAAATGCTTCCCCTTTGTGTGAACTTTCCTAATGCCAAGCTGTAAACTAATATCAGGGTTGCAGATTCATCTTCTGAGAGACAGTTGGCTGGTTATCAAGAAGCCTTTCTGAGATAGGAGCGGTTCCAAACAAGCAAGAGGTCACAGCCTGAACTGGAGAAAGGGTTGTTCAAATAAGCTTTAGTCATCTATTTTGTTTGTTTGTTTTCAATAAAGCCACACACAAGGCAATTTGCAATGCAGAGCACAGTCAGTGATCCGAGTCATCAACTCAGGAGGGAAACAGATACATCTGGGGCGAAGGAAACAACACATACCACTGCTAACTAGCAGTCTGAGATAAAACAGGTTTTGATTAGGATTTGGGGTCATGAGGTTTGATGCACCCTGAAGAACCATCCTCTTCTCCTGACTCTTGCTGATCTTTCTGGGAATACAGAGAGCCATTAATTTGCCCTTGTGTTTTTGTTGGCTTGCCTGTTAATCCAACCTATCAGCATAAAAGCAGATAACTGCCCAAATTCAAGTTATTTTCTGTTAAAAAAATTTTGTGGCAGGACAGAGCTGCCTTCTGCCACAGAAAAACTCATGGGGCACAAGTCTCATGGGGAGGAATCATCGTGAGTTTCCTCTGCATTATTCCTTTGGGGGTCGAAGTTAAGTCACTTCTTCTCGAGCAAAACTCCCTCTGATTTCATGGATGGCAGTGGGACGTTTGTCTGAGTCAGAAGTGCAGGATTTGGTACATACATTTTCAATTGGCATTTCTTATTCTCTCAGCAATTTTATACACTGGTGTAACTCCACCAGTTTCAGTCGTCTTATTGCTTCCAGTGCCCAGAGTCTTTGATCCCATTTTAAAATGTGCTGACTGGCAGAAACACAAGGAATCCTGAATAGTAACATGTCTCCTAATCTGTTCTCCTTTTCCTCCCCCCATCCCCCGACCACCACCACCTCTCATCATTTTTCTATGTTAATGTTTATTGTTCAGCTTCTATTTTGCACATTGTGTGATGAACTGAAAAAAGCTGGCTAACTGATAGGCCTCAAAATGTAACTTATAAAGGGGAATCATCGAGCAGGTATGTTCTTGGGATCAGTTCTTGGCTCTATGCTCTTTAACATTTAACATCAATGAGCTGGAAGAAAACATAAAATCATCAATGATAAAGTTTGCAGATGACACACAAATTGGAAGAGTGGTAAATAATGAAGGGGACAGGTGACTGAAACAGAGCGATCTGAATCACTTGGTAAACTGGGCACAAGCAAACAATCTGCATTTTAATACTGCTAAATGTAAAGGTCTACATTTTGGGCTGCATAAGTAGGGGCACTGCCAGCAGATCGAGGGACGTGATCGTTCCCCTCTATTCAGCATTGGTGAGGCCTCATCTGGAGTACTGTGTCCACTTTTGGGCCCCACACTACAAGAAGGATGTGGAAAAATTGAAAAGAGTCCAGCGGAGGGCAACAAAAATGATTAGGGGGCTGGAGCACATGAGTTATGAGTAGAGGCTGAGGGAACTGGGGTTGTTTAGTCTGCAGAAGAGAAGAATGAGGGGGGATCTGATAGCTGCTTTCAACTACCTGAAGGAGGGTTCCAAAGAGGATGGATCTAGACTGTTCTCCGTGGTACCTGATGACAGAACAAGGAGTAATGGTCTCAAGTTGCAGTTGGGGAGGTTTAGGTTGGATATTAGGAAAAACATTTTCACTAGGAGGGTGGTGAAGCACTGGACTGGGTTACCTAGGGAGGTGGTGGAGTCTCCTTCCTTAGAGGTTTTTAAGGTCAGGCTTGACGAAGCTCTGGCTGGGATGATTTAGTTGGGGATTGCTTGAGCTGGGGGTTGGATTAGTTGACCTCCTGAGGTCCCTTCCAACCCTTGTATTCTATGTTTCTATGATCTAGGAACAAAGAATGTAGGCCTTACCTTCATAATGGGGGACTCTACCCTGAAAAGCAGTGACTGAAAAAGATTTGGGAGTGGTGATGGCTAATCAGCTGAACATGAGTTCCCTGTGCGATGCTGTGGCCAAAATGGTGCAATTCTTGGATGCATAAACGGGGGAAATCTCAGGTAGGAGCAGATAAGTTAATTTACCTCTATATGTGCCACTGTTGCAATCACTGCTGGAAAACTGGGTCCAGTTCTGGTATCCACAATTCAAAAAGGATGTTGAAAAATTGGAGAGATTTCAGAGAAGAGCCGCAAGAATGATTAAAGGATTAAAAAACATGCTTTATAGTGACAGCCTCAAGGAGCTCAATCTATTTAGCGTAACAAAGAGAAGGTTAAGGGGTGACTTGATCACAGTCTTTAAGTAGCTACATGCGGAACAAATATTTGATAATGGGGACTTCAGTCTAGCAGAGAAGGTATAACATGATCCAAAGGCTGGACGTTGAAACTAGATGGATTCAGACTGGAAATAAGGTGTAGATTTTTAACAGTGAGTAATTAATTTTTTGGAACAATTTACCAATGGTTATGGTGGATTCTCCATCACTGGCAACTTTTAGAAAAACATCCAATCTTGATTTAAAAGATTTTCTCTAAGAATTATTTTGGGGGGAGTTTCCATGGCCTGTGTTATAAGGAGGTCAGAGCAGATGATCTCAATGGTTCTGTCTCACTTTGACATCTACAGATATATGCCATGTTAGGTGACTGCACCATAATCTCATGGGGAGGCTGATGGAGTTCATTGTCATAATTCATTTTTTCTTTGTCATTCTGCTGAGTAAATGTATTGAAAAGTGACAATATAATGGAAAGAAAAAGACACTAGTCCCACATAGACTAGCTGCATCAGTCAGTTTTGGTTAATTACATGACAGCTAATTTATCCTTTTTATAATCAGAAATGCCCTTTTAAATAAAATAGTAAACAAACAAAACACTGTTAGCTCTGAATTTGGACACGGTAAATGATAACATTAGTTTTACATTATGGGCCAGATGCTTAAATCTGTGGCACTTCAAATACTTCGATGGGGCCATACTGATTTATACCCACTGGAGATCTGGCCAAATATATCTAGCTAAGGATCCAATATGAGAGGCCTTGGTAGAGCTTTTAGGAAGCTATTTAATGTTAATGAACATTTACTCTCGAGGCATCTGGAAGATGTCTGAAGTGGATGTGGGTGGGATAGACCGTATCTGAAGGGATGTGGGATGGAAACTTTGTATCTTTCACAGACTGGTGCAACCTGTTCAGAAAACAGATTATTAATTGAAATACATTAACGTTGAAAATAGCGTATGTCTATGTACGCACGTACCCATACACAAGGAAACATTCCAAGATGTTTTTTTCTCTGTTCTACAAATGTCAGCTCAGCGTAGGAAAATTCTAAATGGCCGTGTTGCAGGTTTTAAGCATGTTTTGAAAGCAGTGAGGTTAAAGTTGAATAGAAAAGTTGTCAGGTTATGGTTAGGTTGACAATCCTCTCCCCATTTCTGTATCGTTTCCTGGAGATCTGATATAAACTAAAAGGTTCCATGCCAGTCTTTTGCTGAGGTGGGAGTCAAACTATGGGGATCACTCTCTGTTTTCTATAACCTTCAAGGATTGTAACAAAAATATTCTGTGCAGTGGAGATATTATTAATGAATATTTAAATAAATGAGCCAATTCTGGCATCATTTAAAGAAATTTCAGAATGCTAAAAACAGATCCTGAGACAAATCGCCAGCATGAACTTTAAAACTTCTATGTAAGTGTTCTTGTGTATCAAGCATCCTCAGAAACACTAACAGCTTGTGATTAATCACTGGTTGCATGTCAGAGCAATTGACCCCTTTGTCCAAGTACCTCCAGTCTCAGTTTGGGCTGGAAGAGGTCCTGTATTTTAGCTATTATATTGGATTACTGTCGTGCAAGGAATCTGTGCCTGACCCGTTGCAAGGAAGTAATAAATTCATGTCGTCAGTTCAAAAGAACTAGGCCACTACTGGATATTCCATGATTTAATATCTACTTCCTGGTAACTAAGAAAAGTGTTCTAAATATATTTTGTAGCTAGGTCTGACTTCCGTTTTGTCTGCACCCAGCTACAAACAAACAATTCTTTGCACGCCAAACACTGAGTCAGTTGAATAAAATACAGTACCTGAATCCACTATGTTAACCATCTACACTTTCTGTAGAAAATTTAAAAAAAAGTGAGGCAGTTCCATGTACACTTTGGACACAGGTCAAACTTTCTCAGTCTTGATAGCCATCCTGGGTTAACAGTGAAGTCTGTATAAAATAAATAATTGTACTTTATTCCAATCACATGCACCTCATGGATGTGGCCTAGAGCCCATACTGCCCAATGACCTGAGACTACAAATTTGGAAGATTAAGGGGATAGCACAGATGCAATAAACTTAGATGTCTGTAAGGCATTTGATTTGGCACCACACATGATTAAAAAACTAGAACTATAAAAAAAATCAACATGGCACACACTAAGTGGATTAAAAACTGGCAGATAGGTCTCAGAATGTAATTATAAATGGGGAATCATCAAGCAGTTGTGTTTCAAGTGGGGTCCACAGGGTTGGTTCTTGGCCCTACACTATTTAACATCTTTATCAGCGATGTAGAAAAAACATAAAATCATTCCTGATAAATGTTACAGAAGACACAAAAAATGACAGAGTGGTAAATAATGAAGAGGACAGGTCACAGATACAGAGTGATCTGAATTTTTGGATAGGCTGGACCCAAGCAACCAATATGCATTTTAATATGGCTAAATGTAAATGTGTATACTGCTAGCAATAAGAACTGTAGGCTATATTTACAAGATAGGGGACACTAGCCTGGGAAGCAGTGACTTTGAAAAGAACTTGAGGTTCTGGGCAGATCCTGGTGGATTATCAGTTGATCATGAGCATTAAGTGCAATATTGTGACCAAAAGGGCTAATGTCATCGTGGGATGAATAAACAGGGGAATCTCGAGTAGGAGTAAAGTCAATTCACGAAGGACGTTGATACATTGGAAAGGGTTCAGAGAAGAGCCAAAGAATGATTAAAGGATTGAAAAACATGTTTTATAGTGCTAGACTCAAGGAGCTTGATCTGTTCATTTTAACAAAGAGAAGGTTAAGGGGTGACTTGATCACACTCTATAAGTAGGTACATGGGGAACAGAAATTTGATAATAGAGGACTCTTCAATCTAGCAGATAAAAGTATAACAAAGTCCATTAGCTGGATGTTGAAATTAGACAAATTCAGAGTAGAAATTAGGCACATGTTTTTAACAGAGTAATTAACCACTGGAACAATTTACCAAGCATTGTGGTGGATTGTCCATCACTGAAAACGTTAAAGATAATTCCGGTTTGAACTAAAGCATAATTCAGGGAGGTCCTATGGCCTGTGATACAGAAGGTCAGTTTAGATGATCACAGTGGTCCCCCCTGACTATATAATCCATGAATGCCAACATCAGTCTCTCTATATATAATATTCTGCTTGCAGTGCACACTTGTAGGGTTTATCAGTATTTTAATGTGTTAGCATTTAGCTGGCATGCTTTCAGTTTTACTATCTAGCTGTTGTTCCATTAAACATTTTGATTCCAAGTGGGTGATAGCAATGTAAACCGTTATAACAACACTCTCTTAGGAGGGGGTCTTCTGGGATCCACTCCTTGACCCAAGCCTCATAGGCACAGCATGAAGAAACCATTTTAGGAAGTAGTTTCTAGGGATGGATTATTCTCCAAAGGTAATATCAGCCTCGGGGAGCCATATGAAGCCAGACAAGCTGAAAGCAGCATGTATTTGTGATGGAAATATCCCCCTAAACACCCACCTTGACTCCTCATGCATGCATTGCCACGATAGCTTCAGAATTAGGATTATTTAGCTCAACTAGAACTTCAGCGTTCTTAGCACACTCTGTAAAACGCCAGGGAAAGGAGTTTAGAGAGATGCTAAAGACTTTCACATGGGAGGTGCAATGAAGTGGCTGCGATAAAAACATGCTCTATCACTGAAAAGCGAAAAGAAGTAATACTGCTATAACCATTACTCCAGCCTTTTAGCCATTTGCTATAGTTAATGGAGCAAATATGCACCTGTGCAGGAAGGTAGTGGTGCAGAGTAGTATTGATTAAGAGAGGCTTGGCTGTGGGGTCCCCAAAAGCACCTGTGAAAAGAGAGGAGGAATAAACCAGGATAAGGCTGCCTCTGTGGCCAAGGGAGGAATCTAAGTGACAGCCAAGCGACAAATGCAGACTAGCTTCCTAGGTAGCTTGAGACCTTAGAGAAATGAAGTGAATTGCCCAGTGCCATGCTGCTAATTAGCGGCAGACCTGAAGCTAGAAGTCAGATGTTCCTGGGCTCAGGGGC
>NW_020664393.1:73287133-73324514 GCF_002925995.2 Terrapene triunguis | reverse complement strand
TGATATTGCATTGGCAAATTCCCCATAGAAAGAAAGAGAGGAACAAAAGAATAATAAAGGCACCTCAACTTTTCTTCATTTATGTAGGACAGTCTTATAATATGCATCCAGATATCCTCCAATCACACAAGCTGAAAATTGTTCCACTTTACTGCAGTTCTGTAACCATATGGGAACCAATCCTGTCTGTGTTCTGTGCACATCTAAAATTCCTGCTGAATGACCTGCCGTGGGAGCGAGTTACCAGTGACCCAGGGCTGCGGCAGAAGGAGGGTGCACGTGGGGGGGCAGAGAGCCCAGAGCTGGGGCAGCAGGAGGTGTATGTGTGGGGCAATGGTGGGGGGGAATGAGGGAGCCCAGAGCTGAGGTGTCAGGGGGTGTGGGTGGGGGGGAAGAGCCCAGGGCTGGGGCAGCAGGGGGGTCCGGCGAGGAGCCCAGGGCTGGGATGGGGGGCAGCCAAAATTTTTTTTGCTTGGGGCGGCAAAAAACCTAGAGCCGGCCCTGCCTGGGCTGAGTTCACTAAGTCACATTGCTTCTCGCAAGTATTTTCCTTTGCCTCTAATCCTCCGAGATCAACAGCTCTCCATCCCCAAACTTAATTCTGTAGTAAAAGGGACAATCTTGCATTGGGAGGGAGGTGGGCTGGAAGACCGGATAGGTTTTTTCCACCCTTAATTTCTATGATTCATTGTGTGTCATATTTCACAATACTTAAAAGCACTCCTCCATCCACAGCTTTTTGCAGACCCGTCTGCTGCTTCTTGGCCGTGATTTTCACTGCCTGTTTCAGAACAGGACTTGACGAGGACGCTTTCCACTGACGACGACATCAGGAGTTTCCCTGTCACACCCAACTGAAGAGTTCAGATAAGACTCAGCACGGAGGCGTGGTGGGGAACTAACTGGTACAGTAACAAAGGAAACATAAGCCTGTAATTTTGCATGAGCACTCATGGCAAAGTGCATGCTAGACTTTAGACCTGATTCTCGTTTACACTCAACCCACTTTACGCTGCTCTGGCAATGTGAAGGGGCCTTAATGTGGGAGTCAGTTGTATTTGCATCCATTTTCAGGCCCCTTTCTATGACTAGAATGTTGCAAAGTGGCCCTTATGTAAATGAGAATCGGAGGCGTTATCTCTGGTGAACAGCTTGCTGGATCTCTCCCAGCAGCTTTGCGATACTTCTCTGCCTATGCTTTTGTTCTGTCTGAACAGTTCTAACCCAGGAAAATACAGGGCAGTGACCTCTTTTAATGTTTGACAAAGCTCTAGGTATCCAACAAACAGTAACAGAGGACGAGGCTTGAAACGTCAGGAGCTTCTTTTCCTTAATGTGAATAAACATTTTCTGGAACTGCAGCGTCAGGATGTCATATCCATTATCAATATTTCTCAGGAATAAAACAGACCGTTCCTGCTGTCATTGAAGTCAATGGCAACTTCCACTGACTTCAGTGGAAGCAAGATAATACTACCCAGCTGTTCTATAAAAATGTTCAGCAGTAGATTCCAAAGAACTTTACAAAGGAGGTCAGTTTGATTGTTGGGAAACTGAGGCAGGGGCAGGTGACATAATGTGCCCAAGGTCACCCAGCAGGCCAGTACCAGAGCCAGGAATAGGATCCAGATCTCCCCATACCCCCAGTGCTCTATCCACTAGGTCATATTGCCTCATGTTGATATGCTGCAATGCTAAATTTGGGTCTCAAATGCATGAAGTGTCCTATGACAAGGCACTGCTGACAGCTACAGGTCCCAGCTTCCAGAGGCTGGAAACAACCTGAAGTGATTTAAGTCCTTCCTCTCAAACCCAGTCCAGAGACTAATTAAGGTCAGCTGTTCTTCCAGAACCCTCACCTGTGGAGTCCCACCAGGGTCAGTTCTGTCCCTGTTCTTATTCAGCATCTAAAGGAAGCCTCTAGGGAGCTATTTGACACCCTCCCTGAGGCTAGCACCTGGGCAAAGAGCAGCTGACTAAAAACGAGCTCAGGCAAGCTGGGAGTGATGCTGGTACGAAGTGAGAAGCAGATGGAAGAACCCTCCTGCATAGCATCTAAGGGGGCTAAAGGGCACTGTAGGCCAACAAACGCAGCCATAACAAGCACCAGTGGCTGGAAGTTAAAGCCAGACAAATTCAAATTAGAAATAAGGCACAATTTTTTCACAGTGAAGGTGACAATATTGGAACAAGCTCCCAAGGGAAGTGGTGGATTCTCCAACTCACAATGTCTTCAAATCAAAACTGGATACCTTTCTGGGAGAGATGCTTTAGCCAAACCCACGTTACTGGGCTCAATGCAGAATAACTGGATGAAATTACATGGTCTGTATAATGTAGGAAGTCAGACTAGATTATCTAATGGTTCCTTTGAGACTTAAATCTCCGACTCTCCTTCAGATTGTTGGGGGAAGTGCTAATCAAGAAATTACTTCTACAGACTGAGAATGGAAAGAGATATTATTTCTGTTTTTTAAATAGGAAACACTTAGATACTTCCATGATAGTGGCTTTATATTACTTAGATTAAATAGCGGTGTGTTTTCAGGGAGCCGTGGTTTGTGTTTATCCATCAAACAATAGCATTTCTCTCCATTTGTGTTGAGGATTTTGACATTGGTGATATCTTCCCTGTTAAAAATATAAAGAAATATACTGGTGGGTAGTTTGGTACTCATAATTCTGAGGAAACAGGACTCATATCCAGCTTCTCGTCCACTGTAACCCCTAGGTCCTTTTCTGCAGAACTGCTGCCTAGCCATTCGGTCCCTAGTCTGTAGCAGTGCATGGGATTCTTCCATCCTAAGTGCAGGATTCTGCACTTGTCCTTGTTGAACCTCATCAGATTTCTTTTGGCCCAATCCTCAAATTTGTCTAGGTCCCTCTGTATCCTATCCCTACCATTCCTATGGCTTAAATGCATTTTTGATTGTCCCCAGCTTACCGAGCAATCTGGATCACTTTGACCAGGGCTCATTATTTACTACAATAATTTTTGCAAACTTGATCAGCAGCACTTTATAAAGTGGTCAGCTTTTAAGCTTTATTTCCTCTAAGCTTTAAAGAGTTTGCAGAGAAGCAATGGATATTAATGGAAATAACTTTCTACATAATATTCCATATTAGATTAGTTAAATAACACTCTGCAGCGCAATAAGAGCTTTTCTATTTTCTTGCTGATTCTGCTGCTTTGGTCTTGATTCTGTAAAAGGCTTAAAGGCATACTCAGTTTTAGGCACACATGCATAGGTTAAAGCTTAGCACATGGTTAAGTGTTTTGCTGGATCAATGCCTTTGTGTCTGAGGAGCTCAACTTGAACAGCTGCTGCACTGTGCAGAGTAAGAGGAATCATCTAGTTTTTTAAATGGGCATTATTTGGTTAAGAAATATTCTGCTCTTGGTCAGCCAAATGCTGAGGGCTCATTCAGTGCCATGTGATATTACTGATCTTTTATCAGTGTTACAATTTCAGTGGTTCAAATCAAGCATTAAGCCTAACTCCACTTTCTCCCAAATAGATTGTTTAAGGGGACACTCAGAAGTGTTAATTTGGTCCAAAATGCAAATTTTGAATAAAAGAAAAACAACAAGTTTTTTACCAAGTCAGAGACCAACAAAAACAATTCCTAAAGGGTTTTTGTAGGTGTGTGTTTAAAACGTTACATAGGGCAACAGGGAAACCCATTCCTTTGATGTAATTGCAAGCCAGCCATTGCAGAATTGTTATAAAGCATGAGACCCTGGAAGTATAATGGACTGGTATCAAAATATAAACTGAAGTAGTACAGATACTCAAACCACTTGTTTCAAATCCTGCAACAGGGCTTCATGCAGGAGCAGCAGTGCATCCATGCAGATCTAATTGTATGGTCAGGGCTGATGTTAGCCACATCGGTGAGCTGATCCAGACTTTCTTTAAATGTTGGGGGTCAGTCTAATGAGACAATTCAATTAACAGTAGAATACCAACGGAGGAAAAATCACTTTTGTAGTGGTAATGAGAGTGGCCTATTTCAAACAGTTGGCAAGAACGTGTGAGGTTTCAGATTTCAGAGTAGCAGCCGTGTTAGTCTGTATCCGCAAAAAGAACAGGAGTACTTGTGGCACCTTAGAGACTAACAAATTTATTAGAGCATAAGCTTTCGTGGGCTACAACGTGTGAGTAACAGTAGGGGGAAATTAGTATGGGGAAATAAGTTTTCCTCCCTTGGTATACTACTGTTAATTGAATTGTCTCATTAGACTGACCCCCCACTTAGTAAGGCAACTCCCATCTTTTCATGTAGTGTGTATTTATACCTGCTACTGTATTTTCCACTTCATGCATCTGATGAAGTGGGTTCTAGCCCACGAAAGCTTATGCCCAAATAAATTTGTTAGTCTCTAAGGTGCCACAAGGACTTCTCATTGTTTTTGCTGATACAGACTAACACGGCTACCCCTCTGAAACCTGTTTAAATGTGTGGATTGTCATTTTCAGCCTATAGGTTAGTCACCAACTGTCACGTGTTGTTATTGCTGCACTCTTATTAGTGGACTGAAAACAGGAGAATAGTGAAGAGGAACTCACAAGTAGGGAACTTTCTAGGTTGTATTTTCAGCCAAATAAAAGTTTTCACTAAAATCCATAAAACTTTCAGGACTGCCAAACAGTTTCACAAATACTCCCGTAGCTATCTGAATACTCTTGAAGGAGTAATATTACCCCCTCAAATCCTAATGAACCTCATCTTTTATCAAGAAAATATTCACAAATCCGTATTTTTGCTGTTCCAACAGCTTTACTGACTGATCTATTTTCTCTGTCTGAGCGAAGAGAAATGCAAAGAACAAATAACTATAGATTCCTACATTTCAAAGCCAGAAGGGATCATTGTGATCATCTAGTCTGACCTCCTGTATAACACAGGCCACAGAACGTCCCTGAAATAATTCCTGCTTGAACCAGAGCATAATTAACCTAAATATTGAAATGTAAAGTACAGTTTTAAAAATCCTTCAGTGTTAGAAATCTAAGCCTTATTTGTAACAAATAAAGACATTGGTATTTTTTAAAATATGGTGTTTAACCTCTTCCCCTTTAAACAATTATTCATTAAAAAGTTTTTCTACTTTATTCTTGTATGCTTTAGAGATTGTAAAACAGGATCAAGGGGTGCTTCTTAGGACTTAGTAAAAACCAATTCTCTGTGCCAAGCTAGTCCTAGTGCTAAGGGTTAAGTGGTTTCTCATACTTCATACCAGATAAAGGTTTTTCCCCCCTTTTTTAATTAGAGTAATTTATAACTTGGTGAAATGACTAAGTGCTACTGCATTTTGGAGTTGATAGCTACATGAACCAGATTTCCAAACTGCTGTTTTCCCTTTTTTTTTTTTTTTTTTTTTTAAGTACCATACTGACAACATTATCTATTACTAGAAAATGACTAGAAGAGAAACTCTGCCCTACAAATTATATGAAACATGTAAGTCACCCAGCTTGCTTTAGCATTTAATAACATTTCATACCCAGGAGCAGCCTGTGGAATAGGAATCAACTAACTGAACCCTATTACACCCCTCCCCTGCTGGGTGTGACACTTGGGCCAGTCTCTCTTCTTGGCAGTATCATCCAGCCCCATTGAAGGCAAACAGCAAACCTCTCTCTTTATCAAGCCCTTGCAGCCTTGAGCACTCTCACTATGCCTTCAGCCTTTGCTACCAACATGAGGTTCAAATTCTCTATCCTGGCGATTTTTCTGGAGGTGTTAATTATCATTTTATTTGGGATATTTGTAAGATATGAAAACAACCAGCCCATCAAAAAGGATAAACTATTACTATATCCATGTAAGTATTATTGTTTGTATAGCAGGGTAAGATTTGGAGAAGCTGAGGTTGCAATAGTCCTTTGAGTGATCACTAGTATTGTGCAGGAATTCAGGCTCATCTGTTAAAATGAATTGTATTGCTGCTTATCAACCCTTCTGTTCTGTTTATTCTATAACTAACGGCACCAGGGATTGGGCAGGGTATGCAATTACCACTAACCAGAATTCTAGCCCTGGTTTGAAGGGTTCCACTTGCCGAATCATGGCATTTGGGAAAGTTATAACCTACAATCCTTATGCATTTTTGTTTGTTACGCTGTAAAAGTTTGAAGCTGTTTTGGAGGTTCTTTTGCCTGGACAATAATATTGCTGTTTGCCTTCTATTTCTCTTCTCACAAAGAGCTGATCCATGGGAATGAAATAATAGCAAGGACACTTTACAAATGGGGATCGTGTGATTTGCTGACATCAATTGAGATATTATTTTCTGAAACTGCAATCGTAAATGCTTATTTTTGACTAAAAGGGCCTTAGTGTGGTAAATGTTAGTAGGCATCATTCTTGATGCATTATTTCAACTTGTCTTTTAGTGACTGTTACAGGAAGGACAGAACTATGGGCTCTTTTCATTGATTCCTCTCTATGAGTCATGTGCTGCTAATTTGCCGCTCATATAGTAAATGGTACATTCTCCATGTGGGGGAGCTGGGAAAACAGTACATTATTCAGATGTGAATTGACCAACATGGAGGGTCAAAGTCAGCTACATTGGGGCAACCCTAATGAAGTCAAGGCAGCAGCGTCACCGAGAGAAAAATTTTGCCCTGAGCCCTGAGTATTCTCCTTGGAATAGAAATACAGGAGTTTCCGTCCTAGAGCAGAGCAATTGTCCATCTCGTTCAGTCTCCCATCTCTTATCTAAATGTATATCAAGTGTTTTTAACGAACCCATCACTGATATCTAAGCGTCACTGATATCTAAGCACCAGGGGCCTGATCCAAAGAACACTGAAGTCTGAGAGTCTTTCCATTGACTTCAAGGGGCCCATGAAATCTCAGTGCCTGCAGCTAAGCACCTAATCCTGAACTGTACTGAACACAGGACCCAGGGGTGGAAAAAAGTGGTGTTATACCACCTGGGTCCTCTCCCAATTCTCGGGGCTGCCAGCAGGCCCGGCTCCAGGCACCAGCCAAGCAAGCTCTTGCTTGGGGCGGCAGATTCTAAGGGGCGGCATTCCGTCCAATCCTAGGGTGGCACGGCTGTCCTATTTTTTTTTTTTTTTTTTGCTTTGCCTCCGGGTCCAGCTTCCCTGCTCCCAGGGTTTTGGGGTTTTTTTTGCTTTGCCTCCGGGTCCGGCTGCCCTGCACCCAGGGGCAGGGCCTGCTCCAGCCCAGCAAGCAGGTGCTTGAGGCGGCCAACGGAGAGGGGCGGCACGTCCGGATCTTCAGCAGCGGGTCCCTCACTCCCTCTCGGAGCGAAGTACCAGCTGCCGAATTGCCGCCGAAGACTGAAGCGGCAGCAGTAGAGCAGATCGCGATCGCGGCTTTTTTTTTTTCCTTTTTGCTGCTTGGGGCGGCAAAAACCCTGGAGCCGGCCCTGGCTGCCAGGGTCTTGCTTGGACCCTACCGTCAATTATGGCAGTTCTGAGGCTGCTCCGCTTTATATAGGCTGGTAACTCACCCAAAAAATGCTGTTACGTCCACCAGGGATTGCCAGAGTTCAGTAGGACTCCAGCCATACTTCGTCTCCCTGGCAGGCCCCGGCATGCTCCATACAGTGGGAGGCCTGAAGGAGATAGTGTAGAGCCAGGAATCCCCAGCAACCCATTCTAGGCTGCTTTATGGTCCCTTTGCACTGCCAGAGTGATTTGGGTTAAATGTTACCGTTCTGATTTGATATTGTTCAACTCTCACCTTGCACAGTATAAATGACAGTACAAGGCCGTGGTGAATCAGACATACTACCATGTAACACATGTGCTCATATACTGTACTATAGAATTGGATTTTAATTGTACACACAGATTTAGTATATTATGTAAAAACTCTTGTATGGATTTTCCGTACAAGTTATAAGACTACTCAGCATTATCCTAATGCCTTTCTTCTGCGGATCTCTAAAGTACCTTATAAAGAAAAGTGGAAGCAGACCAAGGGCAAGTGACTCATGCAAAGTCACACAGAGAGGCAATGGCAGAGTGGGGTGAAAACCCCGATTGCCTGACTCCATGCTTCCTCTCCAATATGCCTAATGGCCAGGGAATGTAACTTCCGATTTGCACACTATATTGGTCAGAACTTCAAATGAGCGACGTGTGAAAAGCCTGTAAGCCCTGGGTCTTAGGAAGCTTGTTACTTGTGAAGGAGAAAACTGCAGTAGAAGAGCACTGCTGCAAACTTAGGGGGATTGTGTCAAGTTGAAAATTATAGTAACCTACCTCCAGCTAGAACCACAGGGAGTAACATTATTGTCATTATTAATCATTAGTGTCATCTATCCTTTTGTAGCACCTACAAAGGGGCTTGGCACATCCTAGAAAACACAAAGCAGATAATTTTCTGCCTCAGAGAGCTCACACACGAGGTGAGTTAGTATTACAGTTAGCCCCTTCTCCCTCCCCCGCCAATATTTTTTGGCTAAGCGTATTTGTTGAATCTGGCTTTAAACTTAGACTGCAAGCTCTTCAGGATAGGGACAGAATCTCACTACCTATGTAAGCACCTAGCACAATGGGGCCTTGATATGCTTTAGGGCTTCTAGACTAGTTTAATATAGATATTAATCAGATCTGCTAGTGTGAACTGCTGCACGTGTCTGGAATCCCGTTGAATCTGCCTCAGGATGTAACGTAGAATAAGATATTATGGATCTTTAATTACCGTATATACTTGAGCATAAGCTAGTTTGTTTATAAGCCAACCCCCCCAAGATGGATAAGTAAAAATGGCAAATTTTTATGACCCATTCATAAGCCGACCCTATAATTTAGGGGTCGGCAAACTTTGGTTCCCGGGCCATCGGGATAAGCCGCTGGCGGGCCGAGAAGGTTTGTTTACCTCGAGCATCTGCAGGCACGGAGGTAAACATAAGTAAACAAAGTATCCTGGCCTGCCAGAGGCTTACCCTGACGGGCTAGGACAACAACTCGTAGGGAAATTCGGGGGGGGGTGGGGGGAGAAGCTGGGGCTCACAGGACTAACCCCTGTGACCACCCCCCACATGACCCCACCCCTAGCCCAGGACCCCCACACTCTCCCCATCCCATCCCTTCCCACCTTAGCTGGGGCAGGCCAGGTGAGGATGTCTCTGGCTTGGCTGGAGCTGCTCTGGCAGGCCAGGCAGCACGGCTGCAGCATGTTCCAGCGGGCTGGGCGGCACGGCTGCAGCATGCACTGGCAGGCCGGGCGGCGTGGCCACAGCCTGCTCTAGGGAGCAGGGCCGAGCAGCACGGCTGCAGCCTGCCAGCCCCAGAGCTGCAGCTGCCTCAGAGGCTGGGGGGAGAGCAGCCTGGCCAGAAGCGGAGAGACTCTGGCCCCGCCTCTTCCCTTCTGGCTGTGCTGCCTCTCCTTGCTCCCTCTGTTGGGGGGCGGGGCTGTGTCCCGCTTCTCCCTCTCTATACCTGTTCATAACCCGACCCCCTTCTCTGATGTTTCCCTTTTTTACTAAAAAAAATTGTCTTACAAACAAGTATATACGGCCTAAACTGAGGGAGCACGTATGGTTCGGTTGGCTCAAACATTCTGTTTTCCTGTTGTGTTTGGTTTTATACATTAAAGCACAGACATGCTCATTTCTGTAAGTGATGCCACAGAAGTGGAATTTCAGAAGTGATGGGAATGAGGTGACAGTGGAGGCTTGTCTAATTGATTTTGGGATGGTGTTCCAAGTATAAGAGCTTGCAGAGAAGGAGGAGGGGACAAAGGGGCTATCAAGTCTGGCATCCTAGATGACACGGAGAGGATGTAGGAGTGGAGGAAGGACATGAAAGCAGGGCAGGCCCATGACATTGGCAGAGGCCCCATGACGTAGGGTGTTGAAAGCAAGGATAAGAAGTGTGAAAGTCTCCATAGTGCTGAGTGCTATAGAAACTCTTCCTACAGCTCCTAGCAGAACCCCTTTGGCTGGGGGCTGGAATTGGGGCAGCACATGCAGCTGCCCTACACCAGGGGAATTTTCCCCCAGCTATTTGCAGCACCTTTATGGCCTTTGTATGCTGTTGAGCAGAGAATAGGGGCCTAACTCTACTTTAAAGCCTCTAGGACAGAAACTCAGCAGGTGTAAATTCGCTTGGCTGTGTTGACACCTGTATTTATGCAACACTGTTCTCTCCTTAGTCTCAGCTGAAGTCACTATTAGTTATTTTACACCCCAGAGAATCTCTATGGGACTGACACATTTCCTGCACGGAGATCAACAGTCATGCAGAGCGACCCGGCAGTGGAACTGCTTAATCAGCATTGGGCTGCACTGGCAGAATTGTGTGTGGTGGCTTTGAACAGCACCTGCCTGTCTCACGTCTTTCTCAAGATACTGCTCACAAGCTCTGTATTTCACAAGCCCCTTAGTATCCCTCCAAAAAGTACAGGGCCCTGTACATACCCCAGATGAAGTTCTACATGAAAGAAATGGGCCAGAAGTATGGGCTGGTGTGGGTCAGCTTAGCACCATTGACTTTTTGGGGGTGTTGGCCCCTATCAGAGGCTTGATGAAACAGTGGTCCAGCCCAGTCTGGTTTTAAATTATGCAGACCCTGGGCTTCCTACACATCTCCAAGGGGAGGAACCAAAGAAGGGCAGTGTTGAGGTGGGGACTGCCCCGGAATCTCTCAGACCTGCCAATCATTGCAATGGCCGTGTCTGCACTAGGAAAATGGGTAGTGTTTCAAACACATATTAATTAACTCCTTTGAATGATTAATTTAATTAGTAGTCAATATGCTTATTTAACATTAACACATTTTAATGAATAAATTTTAGCAGTGGGGGCAATTAACCATTGGAACAATTACCCGGGGATGTGGTAGTGTCACCATCACTTGGAAGCTTCAAATCAAGACAGGATGTCTTTCTCAAAGGGCTGTTTTTATGAGGGACATGATTACTGCCCTTGCTGTTTCTCAGGGAATGTACATGGCTAGGTTGACTGACAGTAGAAGAAATAAGCATTCAATCGTGTTGTGATGCAACTGTCCGCTGCAATGTGTCAAATTCATGTGTGATGTAACTATTGAAGTCAATGGAGTTATACCAAGGGTTAAGTCCACTCTATCTTCTTACACCTGCAGTGAGTTTGACCAAGAGATATGGAGAGCTGCATCACAACATGTTTAAATACTTACTCGTAGAGAAGCTTCACATTCATTTCTGTGGAAGCAGAGCAAATAGGCTGTTTCTGTATAAAAGCCACGATAGGTGTTTTCATACAGCTTTTACAGATTTATCCTCTGTACAGATTTCATGGAATGGCTTTGCAAGGTTCATAACACTTCTTAAATTCTGTGCATTGTTTTATGCTTACAATTTCAGGCCCTGATCCCACAAGCTGTTGGTTGCAGGGGTGGAGAATTGACAATAATAAAATATAATAATAATAATTAGTAATATCTGCAGAGCAGCTATAAACTTTTTTTTCCTATTGATTTTGACCCTTGCTTCTCCAAATGAGGGGGAAACAGGAACTGTCACTTCATTTGATTATCCGGGAATATCATTCTGGCATGAATCCAGAACCCATCAACTTACTTTTGTCTCTTTCATTCAAAAGAAAAGGTCAGTGGCCATCTGTGCCTGAGCCCTTCTGGGCTGTTGTACTCCCTGAATCTGGGGAGAATTATTGCTTGTGGTGGTTTGCTCTGAAAGATCCTGGTAATGTCATTTTAACTGAGGGATTAAGATCAGATCAGGGAGGTCTCTGGTGCTGTGTGAGGTGTTTAATTCACTGCTAATACTGGCTACCTGGAGGCCCCTGCTAGATTTTCTATAAACAAGTGGGGGGTGTTTCTCTAGGCTTGTTATTCAGCTGTGGAAGTTTCCACTGGAGAATGGGCCTGAAATTGTAGCTGCAGAAGCACAGCCAAGTATATGCAAAGAGTAGGTAGGATGCCTGCTCTGTCTTTGCAGTGGGATATTTTGGAGATGGAAATCAGCTGGAACTGTTTGGCCGAAGCACTTGGTGAAATTCTATGGCCAGTGCTGGGCAGAAGGTCAGACCAGATGATCATAATAAAGGTCCCTTCTGGCCTTAAAATCTATGAATTTATGAGCTTAATATTTTGCCTGTAGGAGGTTAAGAGTGTGCTGCTGAAAGGAGAGGGACTTCAAAAGGATTATGACCTGGAAAAATAGGCTTGATGACCAACTCATTCACACTGAGGCCACAGAAGACTGCTTATTCCACATGAAGTAAAGCATTTGGATCCTGTGGTCAAGATTTTCAAAGCTAAGTTCTAGGGGACTTAACCATACAACTTCCATTGAAACGAATAGGAGTCATGTAGTTAAATCTGCCAGCCAATTTAGAGAATAACAATCTGTCACTAGTCCTCAGAGGAAAAGCATCCTCTAGGATTTGTGTGTTTTCCATTGTGGTCCATGTGTATGTGTTAATTCCGCCATTTCAGTTTGGTGAAACATTTTATGTGTGAAACTCTATTTGATCTTCTTTCATACTATCCGAGACCATTACCGCAGCCACCCTATCAAGCAGAGAGAATGACCAGAGAACCTGTGCTTTATTTCCAGATGTTCTGTGAAACACAGAATGGATAAATATATTCCATTGACATAACAATAAAATTCACTATCACAGAATCATATATATGCTTTATACTGTACACAGTCATACCTTCTAGGGTCGTTTCAACTTGTCTTCTTATAAGGAAGGAAAATGTTTTGCGAGCAAATCAAGATGAACATTTTTTTTAAATCGCAGTCAAAAATTCATCTGTAAATCAACGTCGCAACCCAAAATGGAAAATCTAAGATTATTGTGTAACCCTTAAAAATAAATAGTAACCACAACCGTGATTGTCAGAAAGGTTTGGGGTGCAGTTCTGGGGAGGGGGAGCGGGAGAGCCCATATTGATGTCAGGAGAGGATCCTTTATTATAAAATAAATCTGAGACGGTCCAGTCTGAAGATAAAGCTCTGTGTTTAATCTGCATATAGACCCCCATCCTGTGGTGAGAAGAGTGCAGGTCAACACTTGTGCCCCATTGACTTCAGTGGGGCTCCATGGAGGTGCTGGTGTCTGCCTGTGTGCATTCCATGCAGGATCAGGACCATAATATGACAGTACATATAAAATCCATAGAGCACTTTGATTAGGGACCTCATCTAAGTATTTATAAATATTGTTTGATTTTAAGTGTTCACCAATGTAATGTTGACTCACCTATCTGCAGACAATCAGCAGGCTTCTCACCATATAATGGCTTTAACTTTATGAGATCTCAGTGAATGCACTTTGCGCTCTCTTGTGGCATAAGGTGGTAATGCAGTCTTGGTGGTAGAAATAGTGTGCAAATAATACTCGTGGAGAATGGATCTTCAAGCTAAGTATTCCATTTACAACGTCCATTGTCCCTGTTGTTGCTGGACACGTTTATGTGACAAGTGTTGGGGAGACTGAAAGAATAAGTTATTCCCTAGTAATTTAGGACTAGGAAGTCAAACTCAGATTGAAAAATATGTTATTCATATTCATAAAGGGACTCAGATCTTTTGGGAGCAGAGCAATCCTTGAGAGGTATGTACGGCACTGTAGAAGAGTGACGTTTGGGGGGGGGGCTTTTTTATTAATTGGTAAATGTCCACATTAATATAATGAATTTCGGTTGCAATTTTTTAAATAAAATTTTAAAAATAACATTTTAATTAACTGTAGTACAAAGATCTCCCCATCTGTCAGACAGCAAGAATGTTTGGGTGGCTTCTATCTATATCTTGGCTGTCAGCATTGGTTGGGTGGTCTAGTTCTCTGCCAAACAGCTAGGTAGGAAAAGAATTGTCTATCCTTTGCCCCAAATACCTCCGCTTTATGGGCCCTTGGTCCTTTCAGTCTTTCAGGATGTCCACGTGATGATATTTGTTGGGTTTGGTTTCTTAATGACCTTCCTGAAGAAATATGGATTCAGCAGTGTCGGTATCAACATGCTCATTGCTGCCCTTGGTCTCCAGTGGGGTACCCTGATGCAAGGATTTTGGCACATGAAGGAACAAAAAATTAATATTGGCATTGAAAGGTAAGTGTAACTCTCTCAAGCCCAATGGTGTTCCCAGTTAATTTAACACCCCAAATCCCCTGACTGCAATGGCTCATATATGTGTGTGTGTGTGGAGCAGTGTTAACAGGAGGCATTGAATGCTACCCACCCCATAATAGCCCAAAGCCTGGTGTTAGGATGCTCACCGAGGAAGGGAGCAGATTTGTATTCAAGTCCCCGATCCAGAGCAGGGATTCAAACCTCTGTCTTCCACATCCCAGACAAGTGCCCCAACCATAAGGCCAATGGTTTTGAGGAAGACACTTTTCTGAAGTTTGCCTTTTTCCGATTTGCTGACAAATTCCAAATATTTTTGGAGCCAAATATGTTTTCTGAGTTTTGTCCTGGCCAAACTCAAAATCAGTTATTCATCCAGCTCTAGTTAACATACCTTTATTCCATTCCAATAACCAGTTAACACTAACCCCCTCCCAACACCTACCCAGGCAAATCTATCCCTGATAACAAGGGGAGGGAGGCACATACAGAGGGAGTAGAATTTCAGAGCTGAGCTACACCATGTAACCCAAGAGGAGAATCTTACCCAGAACAAGGGAGTAACTCATCTTACAGTTGCCTTTGGAAACATCAGCAATGACAATAACAATTAGATAATAACAATCTTCTTGTGTGTCCTCAACTGCCTTGTTTCATCTGACTTTTTCTTTATGATTTCATTCTGCTTGGCAAGAACGCAGTCTGTGCATGTATGTAACCTTCCTTGGGACCCACTATTTGTCCCACAGCATGTGTTGGGCCCCATACTTTGAAACAGTCCTAAGGAGTTTTTTATGTACAATTAGCAGAACTGATATCTCACTCTTTGAGGGTTCTAGCTTGATGGATTGTGTTGATACAAGTTTGGGGATCCATTTAATTTCTCGTCAGATTAAACTGGTTTTTTTTGTTTTTGTTTTTCTTAAATATAGTATGATAAATGCAGACTTCAGTACAGCAACCGTCTTGATTTCATTTGGAGCTGTCCTGGGGAAAACAAGTCCAGTCCAGATGCTGATCATGACCATTCTGGAGATCACAATCTTTTCATGCAATGAACATCTTGTTGTGAACGTACTAAGGGTAGGAAATATACATTTACTGAGGAGGAAAAGCTACTATTATCTCCATTAGTTATAGCAAACAGTTCTCTGTGTGTGGAGAATTCTATTTCCCATTCATTTGCTCTGTCATAGGGTGAATCCAATCTCCCTCCTTGTTCGTCTTCACTTCTCCATCTGTCGTCTCCTCTCCAGATATCTCATTGCTTAGCTTCAAACTCAGATACTGCTTCATTGTGTGTAACACAGCTTTGTCTTCCTCAACTCGCTTGCCAATTCCTCTATCTTTGTCTTTGCTAACTCCTGGCTACAGCATAACTTGTGACTGCTGAATGCTTCAGAGTCCTCTCCTGAAGTCCCTCCTTTGGGTAAAAGGTGGTAGTAATATCTTGTATATGATTGACAAATGACTTTCCAAGAGAATGAAGAGCAGCTGACTTCTAGGTCTATAGGCATGATTCTGGTTTTCTGCATGAGAGAGCCCAGAGAGCTGCTTTGAAAATAATGGCATCATCTACTTTTGAGAGAGTCTCATGCCCACTATGAAAATTGCTCATCCAGATCTTTGGAGATCTCCTGACTTCTTTTCATTGTCTTTAGTTCAGACCTTTGCTCCCAAGACAAGAAATCTTTGAGTCATCCATTCCTGACACTAAACTATGTTTTTCCTCTTGTATCTCCCGTGTCTGTATATATCTGCCCAGGATCTCCTCTAGAACATTGTACTGCCTGGCTAACAGTTGGCAGATAATTCTCACAGCATATAATATATAAGGTAATTTAAAAAAAACCCAGAGACGTCATTCAAGCCACAGAACTCCAATCCAATCCCAGATTTCTAACAGGGAAAAATCTGAGGGTGCTCCGATCTGGAGTTTTGAGTCACTCACTAGTAAACGAGGAGCGACTTGAAATTTGGGACTGGGGTTGTGTGAACCCTCCCAAACTTTAGGGATGCTGGGGGCCAGAATTTAGGTTTGGGTCAATCTCTGTTAAACAACTGAACCGTGAAGCATTGTTAAAGATGGTCCCTAGAAAAGTGCCTTGTTTAAACGGTGGGTCAGAGTTACTGATCCCATTTTAATCCTTACTTGTGTCTTTCTGTAGTAGCCTGAACTTCTAACTCTGGTCTCCACCATAGAAGGTGCACAACCAGACCCATCCAAATTCCTCCTCTATTAGAATCCTACCCCCTCCCTGTTCCCAGTATGGATGGTGCCAGTTTTAGGATTCACATTTTTTCCCTGTTGCAGGCTACTGATACTGGAGCATCAATGACTATCCATGCTTTTGGAGCCTATTTTGGATTGGCTGCAGCACGAGTCTTGTATCGTCCTGGTCTGAAAGAGGGACATAAAAATGAAGAGTCAGCCTACCACTCGGACATGTTTGCCATGATTGGTAAGTAAGAGAAGTGGATTGTCAAAAGAATGGAGAGCATGGGTCAGCTGTTCCTTCCTGTTGCCGATACATTATAAATACACCGCTACCTCGATATAACACGAATTTGGATATAACACGGTAAAGCAGTGCTCCAGGGGGGTGGGGCTGCGCACTCCGGTGGATCAAAGCAAGTTCAATATAACACAGTTTCACCTATAACGCGGTAACATTTTTTGGCTCCCAAGGACAGCATTATATCGAGATAGAGGTGTACTACCATTGTTATATTAGAGACTTGTGTTTCTCTCCCTCCATGCAGCATGCTTCTTTTCTTCTGCTGCAGATGTGTTTTCAATGCAACCAAAAATGTTTTGGTTTTTCATTGAAAAAAAGAAAACAGAAAATTTCAGTGATGGTTCATTTTTTGCAAAAAATTTACTTTAGGGAAAAAAGTCAATTTTCTGTTAAAAAAAAAAAGGTTCAATGGAAAACTATCAACCAGTTCTAATTAATGAGTTAACAGCCTGCTAAGTAGGTACGTACTAGTATGACACTCATTTTACAGCTAGAGAAACTGAGACAGAAAGAGGTTACGGGCCAGATTCTGCCCCCTTTATTCATGTTGGGGAGCTTTCTCTGCAGGTTTCCCTAGAAGTTACTTTGGGAGTAACGTCCTACTCAGGGTGACTGAGCATTACAGAATCTTACTCTAAGTGACTTAAGCAGGGCTACACAGTGAGTCTTTGGAAGAACTAGCACTTGACCATCCTGAATTCCTGTCCACTTCACAGGAAGGTAATGGAGCTCACATGGGCTGGGGGGTTTCTTTTGTCTTCTCTTTCATCTCTGGTGTCAAAAGCTTCTGGGTAATAGTCCATCATTTTTCCAATCATCTAATCATTTCTTATTGCACTTCCCCATTCTCCTGCTCTTGGCTAGCTTGTTCTGCTAAATGGAGTATCTGACATTGAAAACCCTCCTGCGATTTAATGTTGTTGGGTTTTTTGCATTCATGCAGGTACCCTTTTCCTCTGGCTGTTTTGGCCGAGTTTTAACTCTGCCATTGCGCACCCTGATCTCCAGCAGAGAGCGATCATTAACACTTACTTTTCTATGGCTGCATGCACCCTCACAGCCTTTGCCCTCTCAAGCCTGGTCGAACACAGAGGCAAGTTGGATATGGTAAGAGTCACATCAAAATCCCATGTCTGCCATTAAATCTAGCGTAGAATTACAGTGACGGAGGGCTGTCAACGAATGGGCTGGTTCAGAAAATATAAGAGCTAGCTGGAGCCTTTGCTCCAAACTCAGACCAAACTAGGATCCTTGTTTATGGTTCAAAAAAGTTTAGGGTTGTAGTGTGTGTGTGTGTGTCCCACACTGTTCTGTGCATGTTTCCCCTCCCCCTCTAGTGGCTATGATCCATTGAGATTTATGTGTCTGCTACAGCTCCCAACTAGAGGATTTAGTCCATTGACTCAAGCTGTAGTACTGAAGGGCCAGGGATAAAACCCAACTGTTAGTCCAACTGGGGTTGGCTACAGGGGTGGGACATGTGGGAGGGGAAAGCAAGGACCACATTGGGGTCAGTAACAAAGACAGTCCCTCCTCATGCCCTCTAGGGGTACATGCCATCTCCACCAGCAGCCCCTTAGGCAGGAAGGCAGTTGGGGCCTGGGTCCACTCTGCACCATCCTATTCAAGTGTTCCCTCAAGTGATAGTTTGAGTTGGACTCTTTCCAGAGCAAAAAAGCCCCCCTCAGTTGGCTGGTGTTGGGCACTCCAGTGCCCTAGGCCAGCGCTACTGAGGGAGGGAACGGGGGCTCAAAGGGGCAAGCCACCTCCTCCCACATCCCTAAAACTTACCACTGGGGTGAGGGAGTGGCCGCGGTTCGATCCATACTGGAATGAGGAGTCGTGGTCCCTGCTGCTGTCCTTGTAGCTTTGGTGGGGCTGACCTTGAAGGAGTGGATGTCCTTCTCCCCCACAATGTCCTAGCTGATGGGAACAGGGAAGTCAGATCCTGGCTAGTCTCCCAACTACTGTTGCTGCTCCCTGAAGTGGGAGGATGTCTTTAAAGGATATCAGAGTGTGACCTCCCTCAAAGCTGTCCTGCCTGCTGGCTGGGTTGGGAAGATGCATAGGAACTGCCTCTGAAAATTAAGCAGCCTAATTAACTACCCATGTAGCCTACCCTTATGCCAATAGATGGATTTAGTGTGGATCCATGGATCTACATAACCAGTCCCTGTGTACAGAAGGGGACCCTACAGAGCAGTGATTGTGCTGTAGAATCAAAACCAGGCCTCTGCTGGTCGTAATTCATTCCTTGACTGCCTCAGTCTGACATCAGTGTATTGGAGATGCACTTTTAAGTTTCACTGATAAATACTTTACAATGTAAATATCACGTGAGAAGACAGATGAGGCTTGTGCTGTTAGTCATTCACATACAAACCTAGCCCCTCCATTCCCAGCTGTCTTCTTACTCTTCAGGGTTTTCTGTCCTGCACAGGTTCACATTCAAAATGCCACCCTAGCAGGAGGAGTAGCAGTGGGTTCCTGTGCCGACATGAGCATCTACCCATTTGGTGCTATGTTAATTGGTAGTATTGCTGGTGTCATCTCTGTCATCGGGTTCAAGTTCTTGACTGTAAGTATAAAATAAAGTAGAATATGCAGGACCTGATTCTGATCTCTCTTACACTGGCTTCACAGCACTGTAATTTCATTGATTTCACTGGAGTTACTCCTGATTTACTAGACAGAAAGCTCAGAATCAGGCCTGTACTGTATATAGAGACATCGAGACCTAGTCAGCGGACTACATGGAAGCCAATAGGACTAAAACATGTTCTTAATTGCTAACCTGAATAAGGATCCCAAACCCTGGGGAGATGAAGGGATTGGGTAGGCATTAGAGCTGGCTGAAACTCAGGATTTTCATTCCATAGGTTTCTAAATATAATTTCACCAAAATTGATACATCCGGTAGAAAGTTTTGATTTCAATGAAACAGCATTTTCCAACAGAAAAAAATTCCTTCGGAAAATTTTCAGCCAGCTTTAGGTGGCATGTAGATATCACTCAGCCCTCAACCTTCACATCCGTGGCTAAGTTGTTCAGAAGCATCATAGAGCAGCTGTGTTCTGTGCCATGATGCAGGTAATATTGGGATTCGCTCCTGCATAATTACTATAACCATGGTGGGGAAGTCCTCTGGGTTAAGATCAAATCCTTATCTATACATAGGGGACGGCGAATTGGGGCGACCGCTCAGGGCCCTGCACTTTGGGGGGCCCCACGGGCCGGTGCAATTGGCCAGCGCTGCATGGGCAGTGGGTGAACTGCTGGCTGGGGGATCCCCACCCCTTCTACCTGAGGGAGAGCATGCAACAGCATCGCTGCAGCCCCTCCAGCCCCGGAAAGGCAGGTGCCGTGGCCCCAACCCCCTGGAGCCCAGCGGTGCCACCTCCCCTACCCGTCCCCAGCGTGGTCGGTCCCAGAAGTCACTGGTCACTTCTGGCCAGGAAGTATCATCACTTCCATCCCAGGCCCCAAGCCCCCCGTAGGGACGGCCCTGGAAACATATTTTAGTATTTCATGTTCTCCCCCAGTTAATTTGCCTAGCAAAACTGGTCAATGAAACCTGTAGCCCATACCCTGACATGAAAGTGTATTTCTCTCTCCTTTTAGCCATTCTTTTCTTCTAAACTGAAAATTCATGACACGTGTGGAGTCCATAATTTACATGGTTTACCTGGATTACTGGGAGGTCTTGCAAGCATCATTGCCGCTGTGGCACACGTCAAATGGAGGTGAGTGAAAGAAGGTGGAAGTGAGGCTTCTTTAGTGAAGTTGCATTCTACTTTGTTTTCTTTCCATGTTTTATATGGAGTCCCTTGTTGCAGTATTGGATCTAGAATTACTCGACTATGAAACAAGGCAATTCCCAAGAATGCCTTTATTCCCCTTCACCACTTTACTGTGGGGATCAGACTGACTAAACTGAATCCTCTCCTGTAGCCCTGCATAAGAATTTTATATAATAGATTTCATACAGTTTATATTAAATATAAA
This sequence comes from Terrapene triunguis, assembly GCF_002925995.2. Lineage (NCBI taxonomy): Eukaryota > Metazoa > Chordata > Testudines > Emydidae > Terrapene > Terrapene triunguis. The sequence continues at coordinate 73,303,918 of NW_020664393.1, read as the reverse complement.
ACCCATGGGCCTGGTGTTCCCCTCGCTTATACCTTTTTTACATCCAGTTAACTCCATAGACTTCCATGTGGTTACTGCTGATTTACCCTGGTGTAAATGAGAGAGTATCAGGCACTGTCCTGTTGCAAACTTAATGTTGCAAGGTAAGTACTAAAAAGTCAGGAAGTGTCTATTCACAGCCGTACCTCTGCCCCTTAGGTGCATGTCCATTCAATGACAGTGATCTATCTGCATCTTTGAATCAGGTTTCCAGTGCAAATCCTTTGGATTGAAAATTTGAAATACATTTTTGGTCACTATTTTGAACAATCACTTAAAAAATTCTGTTTCAAGGAACAGAAAACCCATTTGTTAGAGAATTTGCACAGGAGAAACACGAAAGGAGCATGAACACTGATAGAGTGACCAGATAGCAAGTGTGAAAAATCAGGAAGGGGGTGGGGGTCAATAGGCGCCTATATAAGAAAAAGCCCCAAATATCGGGACTGTCCCTATAAAATCAGGACATTTGGTCACCCTAAACACTATTTCTTTTCAGAAGATGCCCCTCTGGTTTGATTTCATACCTTTTTAAATACTGCCTCGATTCTGCAGTTAAAACGTGATTCTTACTGGGGTGCCCAAATGTAAATATATTTTTTCCATGCCCAAATTGTCCAAAATTAGCAGCTTCTCTACATAAAGACATCACAGCTAATCACATACATGACACACCAGGTATAAGATTCACGGTCTTTGACACCAGAACTATAGGCCACTGCCAGTAACCTAAAAGAACAGCCTCACTAGTACACAACAGAGCTGTGCAAAATCCAGTGGGTCCTACAAGCCACTTCTTCCACTGCAGTCATAGCTTAGGCATTTTCAATGCAATCACACCTGCAAAGCCAAACATACCTAACAATTCAGAGTAAATCTGTCAACCCCCTGGTACATCTCAGAACCATAAAAGGGCCTTAGACTTGCTTGAATGCATGCTGTATTGAGCTATGTAACTGATATGATTTTCTGTATACTGCACCTTTAAACTTCTAGAAGCTTTCCTCTTTGCAGTCACTGGCAGCTATTTTGTATTTTATCCTGAATGGTCATAAATCATGAGATTGGTTTTAAAATAGTGAGATTTTTAAAAAACTGGGGAAGAGGCATTCTTTTTATTTGTCTTCTGGTTTCTGAACCTTTAGGGTGCACTCAGGTCACATTTTCATTCTTTTCTTTGCACCCACAAGAACTAGCAATGTAGGCCTTGTCTACACTACGGGGGGAGATCGATCGAAGTTACGCAACTTCAGCTACATGAATAATGTAGTTGAAGTTGACGTACTTAGATCTACTTACCGCGGGGTCCACACTACACTATGTCAACAGGAGACACTCTCCGGTTGACTCCCCTTGCACTTCTCATTCAGGCGAAGTGCAGGAGTCGACGGGAGAGTGATCTGCGGTCCATTTAGCGGGTCTTCACTAGACCCACTAAATCGACCGCCGATGCATCGATTGCCACACGTCGAACCCCTGGTAAGTGTAGACAAGCCCTTAGTTTTGTTTTCTAATGACAGAAGAGGTTCTCACGAATTCACCTGAATCTAGGATCCGCGGCCTGAATTGAAAAAACCTACTACAGCAATAAAATCACAATAGTTGACAGCACTGTTCACTGTGCTCCCTTTTTCTCTCATGGAAACCTTACATGAAAATATAGCATTCAGTAAACCTCTCAACTAGTCTGTGCCACGCTCTGAATTTGAAACAAAACCCAAAGTGAATAAATTTTACATGGTTTCAATTTTTGTGATGAAAGCACAGCTCTCCTGCAGATGAACTTCCCTAAAAATCGCACCCATACAGTAGGGGATGATAATAAACATGTGTATAAGCTAGCAGAATACCAGCTCTGGAAACGCAGTGGTATTTTAATATTTTGTCATTTGCCTTTTTCTCGTTTTCAGGGAGACTGACTCTCCTTCTGCTCCCATGCAGGCTGCTGCCCTGGGTTGTACCATTGGGATTGCTTTGGTAGGAGGAGCATTTGCAGGTTAGTAAGATGCAAACAGCACCCAAATGCAGGTCCAAAAGATGCAAACTATAGAGACATCCTCAGGTAGCACTTTGTGGTGCAAACAATGTCAACCAAAAAAACAGATTGATAGCTTTAAAGGCCAGAAGGGACCACTATAACTATCTAGTCTGACTTCCTGCACAACCTTACCCACTGCTAAACCTTCAATAAAGAATTTTAAAATAAGGATCACATTGGGCATCTTCTTGTTTTATTGAAGCTGTTGCCCTTGATATATGTCACTTAGCAGTTGGGTTATTTTTTTTTATCCATAATTAAGGAAACTTCAATAAAATAAAAGTTTGGAACAGTGAATAATTTAATAGCTATCTATTTATATGCCAGTGGGTATAAATCAGATAGGTTAAGGAAACAGTTTTAGACTGGAATGCCCGACCATGTAGCTGGATACTCACAGAGAATCTACACAGGCATAAGGATCTGATTGTGGAATTGTAATAAAAGCTTCTGGTTTGTTTTCCAGTATATCTGTGGGTGCTCAATAGGAGACACGTAACATATTGTCTCCAAACCACCAACACTTTTAAGAAATCCTGCATGGAAATCCAAGAATCAGGCAGCAAGCTTATATGTATATATGATCTTAAAAAACAAAAACCTATGCTGTAAAAAAGGTTAAGGTTACAAAGTGAAGTACTCAGATATTAAGAAATGGCAGAATTAATTAATTATACTTATATACTTAATTAATGACGTACACTTCACACTTCACCCGCAATGGGGTGGGAAGTATAAGAAGTAGTGGGAGGGTCAGGACAGGAGCTGGGGTGGGTGAGAAGGGAGAATAGAAGCAGAGATGGACAGGGACAGGCTGGTGGAGGGCTGGGACAGAAGGCTCTGTAGTCACTAGTGAACACTTCTCCCCAGAAGCTGGAATTGAACCCAGAATTCCTGAGTCTCAGGTAGGTACTGTATGGGGATGGACCATGCTCAGTAAATATGAACCGTTCAGAGAAGTTAACTGCCAGCCTCTACTAAACCTGTGCATACTGATTTTTTCAAAGGCTTAGAATTTGACCAAATTTCAGCTGATTGTCACAAGCACAGCCAAAGGCACGTCCCTAACACCAGGGCAACCGCATGCCAAATTTCAAACATGGAGGGCTAGAACTTCTCAATGAAACCACTGTAAGAATTCTTTAACCTGGGGGGGAAGGGAATAAACGTATTTTTCCCTAACCTTATTTTCAGAAATGGCGTGAGCCCTTTTAGCTGATACTTTCCAAAAAAAGATTTAGCCCGAGGCAGACCCGCAGCATGGAAAAGTTCAGTCCAAACGGTTTATGTTTGGAAAAGCTATAAGCAACTGAAATTAGGGTCTTATAATGGAAAGTGTTAACCTGCACTGCCTAGACTATTGAGTGGCTTGATGGTATAGGGGCTGATTCTTTATGATGCTGGATGTTTCTGAAAGGAAGTCAGTACCTCTCCAGAAGTACAAAATCAGAGATGTAGATAGGGCCATAGGACAAAGGCCATGCTTCCCCCTCCCAGGCTATCTCTTATGCATCTGTTATGGCAGGTTTGAGTATTGTAGTTGACCGTATTTTCTCTCCTGCAGGTTTAGTTCTAAACTTGCCTTTCTTGGGACAAGCACCTGATGAGAACTGCTACGACGACTCAGTTTACTGGGAGGTAGGATATAACCGTGGAGTAATCCGACCATCAGGAAGTGCAGCTTTCATTGCCTTTTATTAGAAGATTACAACACAACGCAATTCTGTTTTCCTAGTAGGAGAGGGAGGATTTGTTGAATCTTTGTTAAGCTGGGGACTCACTTACACATGGGAGCCAGCCTTCAAAAATCCTGCCTAATCTCAGGTTTAGGATTTCTCAGGCTCGCCTCCAAAATCACAAGACTTTCAGTGCTACAGCTGTGAAAGTGAATGGAGGAGGAATAGAGAGTGGGCCCTCTATAGGCAGGCTGCAAAGGAGACAGCTCTTGAAATCCATTTCATTGCACATCAGGAGATGGTTATTGCTCATGGTTTTAAAAAACAAACTCTTTTTTTTTTCATATGATAAAGAGAAACCTTGGGGACAGGACTGCGGGGGAGAGGGGAGCCAGGATGAAAATCTCAGGCTTTGCAGTGTAGGTGCAAGGAAGGTCTCGTAGTAAAGGCACTCTGCTAGGACTCATCAGATCTCAGTTCACTTCCTGGCTCTACCTTTGTAACACTGGGGAAGTCATTAACTGCCTGTATACCCCAGTACCCCATCTGTAAAATGAGGATAATGTGAAAGTCACTTTACTTTTTCTGTCTGGTCTATTTCGATGGTAGGTGCTTCAGGGCAAGGACAGACTCTTACTATGGGTTTGTACAGCACCTAGCGCAATGGGGCCTTGATCTCAATTAAGGCCTCTTGGCACTGGAATCTCACAAACAACAATAGGCACCATGTCCTCCCAAGTCAAGAGTACATCAAAGACCACAGTTAGCGTTCAAAGAGAAGGGTTTAGGCACCAGGAGGCTTCTGGCCCCTTAGAAGGTGGCTTTGTCTTCAGCCTGTCATGCTCTGGTCATGAGCATTTGTCAGAGCTAAGGTCTCCAGTAAGTTATATTGTGGGGAGAGGGGAGCACCAGCAAACTCAGATGAAAAATGTGCTGGAAGAAGAGAGAAATACCTGAATGTTGTGTGTTAGTGTGAGCCCGTAAAGTGCAATGTCAGAGGAGGTAAGTGAGGTAAGTTCTGTGGGAAGTAAAGGCATCTCTATACAATGGGCGGTAGAGTGGCACAGCTCCACTGCTGTAGCCCCGTAGAGTGGATGTTTCTTAGACCAGTGGGCAGGGTTTTCCCATCTCCCCATCCCCGAGTGGCAGTAGCTTGGTTGATGGAAGAATTCTTCCATCAATCTACACTTGTCTACACCATGGGCTACACTGGCTTAACTACAACATGCAGGGGGTGAATTTTTTACACCCCTGAGCGATGTAGCTAGGACAATCTGTCTTTTAAGACCAGGCCTAAACTGTTTGCACTGTATGTGAATCATGGCTCTTTACTTGATGGGAGGAGGAGAATGCAGTAATGCACTGGGAAATACAAACTACTCCAGTGTTAGAAATGCAACTTGGTTGATCCAGTGGCCAAGGGAAGCTTCCTGCCTAAGGGGCAGCTGTGATCAAAAAGGATAGCGTCTGGGGTGAGTGGCCAGACGCATGGATCCTGTTGAGAGCTCTGCAACTGATTCTGTCTGATCTTGGGGAAATCATGCAGAAGTTCCAGAAATGCGTGTCCGTAATAGAAATATTTAACAACAACAATTAGAGTGAGCGGAAAAGTTTTGAAGTGTTGATGAAAGATTCACAAAGAAACTCAGCATTATTTTAACAACAAATACAGGTCTGCTCACCTCACCACCACAGAGTCCTACTAGAGCCAGTGAATCTACTTGCGTAAGATACCATGACACTAATTAGCCCATGACTGTAATAGAGCCTGGTATTTTGATAGGAGCTTAAGGGAGTTTGGCATCCAACTCCTGTTGAAGTTCAGTGGGAATTAGGCACCGATCTCCTTTAGGCTTTTTTGAAAATCACAGATGGAGTCTTTATGCTATATAGATGGTTATAGCACATGTTATTAAATCCTTCCTTTGGCATGGCTTTGAGTCAGTTCCAGTTTAAAAAGACAGTAAATAACGCATCATTGCTGATTTTAGTACAGGCATACATGGCAGGCTAGGTCATCTTGTTAATAATGAAATGCATGAGCCAGATCTGGGAACTTCAGTACATGATGCCTGATGCAACATCGCAAACTGTGATCACTCTGGGTGGCACAGCAGTCCTTAGTAGACTATGCATGTTTGACAATTGATATAAGTAGAAAGAATCAGATCTGTAACTTCTAGGGGGAAAACAAGCCAAATATCACGATGTGGCATTAACCTCTTGTCTGGTTTTCATGCTAGGTTCCAGCAGAAGAGAGCCAACCTGCTGGTCAGTTCAGTGACGCTGGGGATCACAGAACAGTCAACCTCAATGTGTAGGATGAATTCTCCATCATTAATTCCTGTCCTAGTGGTGCTGTTTCCAGTTTCTAATTGAAAGAGACAATATCTAAATATCATCTACACCACTCATTGTTTTCAATACGTAAAGGCAGGTGTAGATAGCTGTGTTCTTTTTCAAACCCAAACAAACTTTATTTCGAATGTCATCACTGACAAATGTGATACACACAATGCAAACGCATTTGAGGATCCTCGATATACATTTTATTTTTCTAACCTGAAAGATGCTAACTGATATGCAGTATTCTTTGTATTTTAACCATCCGTCATCACTGAGGTTGTTTTAACATACAGATTTCCTATCTATGTGTTTCTAATGTGCCTTTCACCCTGGTACCATATTTGACTGCAAAATTTCAGATTTGGGAATGTTTCTTTTTACACATTGAACATGCTGAATCACAAAAGACTTAAAAACATACCCTTTAAGCTACTAGGTGGAATCAATTAGAGGCTGAAGGGGATCAGTTAGTGTAGATTATTTAGATTGCCAAAAGGTTTTTCACTAAAATGTCCTTAAATTGTAGCAAGGGAGGTTTACATTGGACATTAGGAAAAACTTCCTAACTGTCAGAGTGGTTCAGCACTGGAATAAATTGCCTAGAGAGGTTGTGGAATCTCCATCATTGGGGATTTTTAAGAGCAGGTTCGACAAACACCCGTCAGGGATAGTGTAGATAATACTTAGTCCTGCCATGAGTGCAGGGGAGTGGACTAGATGAACTCTCGAGGTCCCTACCAGTCCTATGAGTCTATGAAACCTTCCTTACCTCACTCTGGGTCAAGAGATGAATCCTGCCATGGATTAAAAACTGGATAAGTGACAGGAATCAAAGTATTGGGAATTTATAGCTAATTCTAAGTATGAACAATGGGTAACAGTGAGATATCTCAGGCAGCAGTACAATAATCAGGTTGTGATGCTGGCAGAGCAGGTGCCAGCTCTTTTCAAGACTTCAGGCATTAGCTAAGAACTGACAAACTCATAGCTGGAGACCAGATCATTTCACCTGTATGTTAGCTTTGTTCAAAATAGGTGTTACTCAGATAAGAATGTTTTTAGTGTTTAGACTCTATGAAATGCTTCTAAGTTGCTGCATGCCTTAATCTCACGCATAATGTCTATATTCCAGGCTATAAGAAAATATGTAAGTTTTGCTTTGTAACTTTGAAAATGTTTGCTCTGAATTTGTGAACCCCTGCAAGGGAATTCCCCCTCCCCCAGCCCATCCAGGAGAGCTATCAAAATTTAAGTGGGCCATTATACCACTTTGTTAATTGCCCCATCCACCCCTGGAGAAGTACATGCAGAAGGACTTGCCCCATCCCTTTGAATGCTGGAAGAGGGAAATAAAAGTACTGGGCATGAAGATTTTTCCTCCCTTTTGCTATTTGAAATCTCAAAGGGCCAGAGAAACCAAACTGAAGCTGGAGCTCCCCAGGGCTTACCTCCTGGGTCCGCCCTGAAAGACACTTTGAATTGACAGATCACTGCAACTCTGTCACTCTTAGGATCTAGATGGTAACTCATTTGCTTGTATGTGTTTGCTTACTTTAACCCGTAAATAGTGCTCTTCTTTCTTTTTCCTAGTTAATAAACCTTTAGATCGTTTACTACAGGATTGGCTACAGGCATGGTCTTTGGTGTAAGATCTAGAGTACCAATTGATCTAGGGCAAGTGACTGGTCTCTTGGGACTGTTTGTTGGCATCCTTTCGTCTGCGAGAGATGGTGGGAATTGCTGCCTTGATGTGGATGGTTTGCAATGTCTCATGTGACTGAATAGTCCAATCCAAGATTTGCATGATCCTTGGCAGTTATCGCAAATGTCTGTATCTTGGTTGGGAACTGCTTGCTTCCTACCGGCTCTTTTCTTTTCTTGGGACTGGAGGCAACCTAAATGTGGTCTGAGTTTTGGTGTAAGTAATCATTTTATCACAAAGTCTAATTTGTCTGGGTCACAAAACAGACTGGAGAGTCTAAGGGGACTCTGTGTAACTCCATGGTAAGACTGGTATAGAGATCCAGGAGTTCACAATTGTCCCTGGCTTGGTGAAATCTAATTTATAGAACACACCACCAGTTTGGGGTGTCTTCCCTGTTTCCTGATAGTCTGCCCTGAGGTCAGGGCCGCCGAGAGCGGGTTCGGGCCCCCCAGCAAAGGCGGACCGGCTAAACAGGGCCGACGAGAGCGGGGGGAAGCCAGGGAAGCCGGGCCCCGGGCCCCCTTCCAGACCGCCGGGCCCCGGTAAGGCAACGAGGGGGGGGGAAGCCGGGCCCCAGGCTCCCTTCCGGACCGCCGGGCCCCGGTAATTTGTACCGGCTCCTCCCCCCCCCCTTGTCGGCCCTGCCTGAGGTAGCCACTCACAGTTATGAGAACTCCAGACAGCCTGACAATTGGCATAGTCTTGGCAGGATTCACTTGCCACAGGTCCACTGAGTTGACCTGTTAAAAGTTTAAATTTGATGGAGAGTTTTAAGGGTTAAAGATTAGTCACAATGAGTGAATCGCCATCATATGAGGGCCTTGACACAAAAGACCTTGAAAAAATTAGGTAAAAATAGGGGAATATCCCATAAAAAGAAAGCCTCGGATGAGGAACTGAGAGCTTTGCACATAGACTTTGACCAAGCAGCAGGGTTTGAGCACCCCTTACCTCAGCTGCCGCAGAGATTGCTGCAATGGAACTGGTTCGGCGAAAGCTCCTGGAAGCCCAGAAAGAACATGAGCACCACATACTGATGGTGGAACTCCAGCTCAAGAAGAATGAAACCAAGGAGTCTGAGAAGAGGGCCTACCAAAGACACAAAGCCACCACTGAAATTCAGGAGGAAGCTCACATAAGACACATTGAACAACTAGGAGCTGAGGAAAGAGCACCATAGAAACAGAGGGAAGCTCACACGTTGCAGCTCAATGTCCTGGAGCAGCACAAGGAGCAGCTTCGGACCGTGAGCACATCCCCTTTCACCAGAAAAAAGAACAGGAGTCCTTATGGCACCTTAGAGACTAACAAATTTATTTGAGCATAAGCTTTCATGGGCTACAGCCCACTTCATCGGATGCATAGAATGGAACACACAGACAGAAGATATTTATACATACAGAGAACATGAAAAGGTGGGAGTAACCATACCAACTGTAAGAGGCCAATCAATTGAGACGAGCTATCATCAGCAGGAGAGAGAAAAAAACCTTTGAAGTGATAATCGAGATGACCCATAGAAGGTGTGAGGATATTGTAACATGAGGAAATAGATTCAATTAGTGTAATGACCCAACCATTCCCAGTCTCTCTTCAAACCTAAGTTAATTGTATCTAATTTGCATAGTAATTCAAGTTCAGCAGTCTCTCTTTGGAGTCTGTTTTTGAAGTTTTTTTGTTGCAAAATTGCCACCTTCAGGTCTGTCACTGAGTGGTTAGAGAGGTTGAAGTGTTCTCCCACTGGTTTTTGAATGTTATGATTCCTGATGTCAGATTTGTGTCGATTTATTCTTTTGCGTAGAGACTGTCCGGTTTGGCCAATGTATATGGCAGAGGGGCATTGCTGGCACATGATGGCATATATCACGTTGGTAGATGTGCAGGTGAATGAGCCCCAGTCTCTACGCAAAAGAATAAATCGACACAAATCTTAGTCTCTAAGGTGCCGCAAGTACTCCTGTTCTTATTTGCGGATACAGACTAACACGGCTGCTACTCTGAAACCTTTCACCAGAAAGGAGTGGGAGAAAGCCTGTCCAATTTATCAAGAGACTGACTGCACTGAGGAATAACTGTCCATCTTTGAGAGACTGTGTGGGATCCACAAGATCCCAGAGAATAAAGAGGTGCCTATCTTCTTAACCAAGTTGACTGGGAAAGCCAGACAGCGTGATGTAGGTTTTTTTTTTTTTCAAGATAGCATTTATTAATGACCCGGAGAAAAAGTGAATAGTAAAGTGACAAAATTTTTATTGGTGCTAAATTATTTAGGTTAATCCAGTCAAGGCAGGATTTGATGAGCCAGTCCAGAAGGACCTACCAAAACTAGGTAACCAGTATATACAAGTGAAAGATACCATACATTGGAAGGAAAAACTGAAGCCTATTCAAGTACATTGACTGGTTCTGAGCTAAGCGCTATCTCAATAAAGAGTTACCATTAAGGAACTGTACCATTAAGGAAAGGTCAGTAAGGACATTTGTTCAAATCACAGCAGAATCAGAGGCAGAATATTAGAATGTCAGTATGTTATGCCGCCTCCTCTGGGGACACACCACATCTCGAAAGACAGAGAAGGAAAAGTGGCGAGAATATCAACAAAAATTAAAATCAGAAGCATTCACAAAATTCCCTATGAAAAGAGGTGCATAAAGTAATAGCTCGGAGAAGATCAGCTCCTGTTCACCATGTGTCATAGTCCAGTGACAAGAGGGTTCCATGATGAACCAGAAAAGAAACTAATTTAAAAAGAAGAGGAATTGTGTAAGATTAACCTATGGAACTCATTCCTTCAAGCTACAGGTCTGACAAATAGCGGTACCAGAAAGATTTGGAAAAGGTTAAAGCATGAAATTACATCGACCATTTTCACCTTGTTTTAGGGCTTGCCTCTGAAGGTTGGGGAGAAAATGCCCTCTATAATGTAGAATTACATAAAGTAAATATCCCATTGGAGGTTTTACATGTTCTTCTGAAGTATCCAGCATTGAACAACGTAAAACAGGAGACTGGGCTAGGCAGACCGATATGGCAAATCCTATGTGTACTGTTTTACATAGAAGCTTTTATCTCTGAATGAATGCCTGTTTGTTGTAACACATTTTATACTATTTTCAGAAACACAGAAATGTTCACTTTTGTAGCTGTTCCAGGTCCCACATTTTATTCCTTTGTTGATTGGATGAAATACACTGATGAACATGTAAAGATCTTATCAATATTCTGTGCATACTTTAGAAACACAAAGTGGCCATTACAAAAAAAAGGCATGAGAGTAAAGCCAAAGCTTTACTGATAAAGATCCCAAATGTAGGCCAGTTCTGGAAATCATACACACAATGGATTAAATTAATCTCTGTGCAGAGAGACAGCTGCCACTTAAGATTCATTTAGACCCTGTTTTGAGGATTTAAGTAGGACTTAGGCTTTGCCTACACTGGACGTTCGTCTGTAAAACTTTTTTCATTCAAGGGTGTGAAAAAACCACACCCTGAATGACAAAAGTTTTACCGATGACAAGCGCCGGTATGAACAGCGCTTTGTCGTCAGGAGAGCTCTCCCGCCAACAAAGCTACCGCCGCTCGTTGGGGGTGGAATTTTTTTGTCGGTAGGAGAGCTGTCCCCACCGACAAAGAGTGACTATACTGTGCATCTTTTAGCGCAGGGGTCGGCAACCTTTCAGAAGTGGTGTGCCGAGTCTTCATTTATTCACTCAAATTTAAGGTTTCGTGTGCCAGTAATACATTTTAACGTTTTTAGAAGGTCTCTTTCTATAAGTCTATAATATATAACTAAACTATTGTTGTATGTAAAGTAAATAAGGTTTTTAAAATGTTTAAGAAGCTTCATTTAAAATTTAATTAAAATGCAGAGCCCCCCGGACCGGTGGCCAGGACCTGGGCAGTGTGAGTACCACTGAAAATCAGCTTGTGTGCCACCTTTGGCACACGTGCGATAGGTTGCCTACCCCTGCTTAGCGGCACAGCTGTCTCTAAAAGGTGTGTAGTGTAGACATAGCCTTAAATTCACCATCAGTCCAGGGGTGAATTTCAGACATTGTGAGTTCTGATTTCAACTGAACTACTTGCAAGCCCAATTCCTACTCATGAGTAAGTCTTGCAGAATCAAGCCTACAGTAATTGCAAGAAAGCACAGCTCAGTGAACTTAAAGGAACTAAAATTAATAAACAAAATATTTTAATCTCCATCTCTGGTTTTGTTGACATGGATTCAGACCTATGGTATTCTAAGAGCCGAGAGGAAGTACCTGTGTGTATGTAAGGCATTGGTAAGACCACTGACTGGATGATGGGTCCAATTCTACTGTCCGCACTTTTAAAAGATGTTGAAAAATTGGAGAGGGTTAAGAAAAAAGCTTCAGGAATGATTGAAAGTCTGGACAACATCTCTTATACTGAAAATCAAAATCAATCCATACACTTTATTGAAGAGAAGGTTAAGGAGTAATTCGATCAGTCTGAACATACCAGCACAGGAAGAAGTTATCTGATCTTAAAGAGCTCATTGTGTAGCAGACAAAGGCATAACAAGATCTGACTGGGAGCTGAAGTCAGTGATGTTCAAGCTAGAAATAAGGCACTCACATTTCACAGTGAGGGTAAGTAACCACATGGTAAGTTCTCCATCGCTTGGAATCTTTCAGTCAAGACTGGATATCGTTCTAAAAGAAATGTTCTAGGTCAACCACAAGTTGTTTGGCTTCAGCGGTTCTCAAACTGTGGGTCAGGACCCCAAAGTGGGTCACGACACCGTTTTAATGGGTTTGCCAGGGCTGGCATTTGACTTGCTGGGGCCCGGGGCCGAAGCCCGAGCCCCATTGCCCAGGGCCAAAGCCAGAGGGCTTCAGCCTTGGGCGGAGGGGCTCAGGTTACAGGCCTTCCGCCCAGGGCTGAAGCCCTTGGGCTTCGGCTTTGGCCCCCGGCCTGGGGCTGTGGGGCTCAGGTGGGCTCAGGGTTCAGTCCCCCCTCCTGAGGTCAATTTTTGTTGTCAGAAGGGGTCATGGTGCAATGAAGTTTGAGAACTCCTGGGCTAAATGAAGGAATCACAAGGTGAAATCTGTGGCCTTTGTTATCCAGGGGTTCAGATTAGATTATCATAATTGTCTCTCCTTGCCTTAAAAATTGATGAATATCAGAATAATCCAACTTCGCTTCCCTAATAGAGGTTGGTTTGTTTTAAATTACCCATGTCCGGGAGATCGTTGACTAGTGTGAATAACATGTGTGCCATTTCCTTCACTAAAAGCTGAATGGTAAATGTCCAGGTTATCAGCAGCATTCAGGTGTGTAGTTGGAGATGCTAGTGTCACCTCATTTGTTGCTTTTGTTTATTAGATCCACTGGGCTGAAAAAGTTGTAGGTAAACATTAGCAAGGAGGTACTTCTGTAACAGGTACTAACTGGTTTGGTCTATGCTTAGGGGCAGCTTTTATCTTTGTTTAGTTCTGCAGGTGTTACGGGACTGATTCACTACAGCTGTACTCAGTTTCACACTCACGTAAATCAATTATTTCAGAGGAGTTACACCATCATAAAATTGGACTGAAACACATGGTGAAGTATTTTCTTTTGTTGGCGCTAACAATGTCTGACCTCTTTTGTTACCGAGATTATGAAGGCATTGGTCACAGCTCCATAATTAATACTGAATAGAGTTTTGTAGTAAACAAGTCATTCAGCCACTTTGTTATGTATGAAGGTTGCCTACGTGCAAGTGTTCATGAACTAATTTCATTTGGTATGTGCAAACAGAAGATAGTCCCATTCAGTAATATATACAGTTGCGGCTTTAAAAAAGCTAATTTCCTAAAGCTAAAGACAATCATGAAACTGAGTGGGAGAAAAAAAATTAAAAACAAGAAAATATAATGATTGGGAAGTGCTTAAGAATGCTTTATTACAGTGGCCATCAACATTTCCAAACTACTGTACCCCAGTACCAACTGTATCTAGTTGCTAACAAAATCAGACATAAAAATACAAAAGTGTCACAGCACACTGTCACTGACAAATTGCTTGCTTTCTCATTTTTACCATATAATAATAAAATTAATTGATTGGAATATAAAAATTGTAATTACATTTCAGTGTATAGTATATAGAGCAGTATAAGCAAGTCATTGTATGAAATTTTAGTTTGCACTGACTTCCCTCGTGCTTTTTATGTAGCCTGTTGTAAAACTACGCAAATATCTAGATGAGTTGATGTACCCCCCTGGAAGACCTCTGCGTACCCCTATACACCCTTAGTTGAGAACCACTGCTTTATTAGATGCCCCAAAACACAATTCCACAATCACAGAAAAGGCTTTTTTGTTTTTTGGGGGGTTTTTTTGAGGGGGGGGAATTATATATCTGGCTAAGAGGGGAGATGAAAGCATCCATAAAAAAATATATATAGCAAATAGAAAAATGGGGGAGCTGATAGAAATGAGTACAAAGTAGCAGCTAAGAAATGCATACAATTGATGGGGGAAGCTAAAGGTATTAAAGAAAATTCTGTGGCCAGTATAGGTATAGAGAAGAATAGGAGGCTTAGATGAGAGTGGGGGTGCACACAGAACCTTTGCCCTGGGGAGAGAATGGAGGACCCTGGAAAAGGTGGGAGAGAGGCATGGGGGGCACACAACCTCTGTTGTAGGGAGATTGGGAGAAGCTGGTATGGATGAAGGGGGACGCACAGAGCCCCGGCCATGGAGTGGAATGGAGGGAATTAGGAGATGGGGTGCACACAAAGCCACTGTGGCAGGAGGAGAGAATGGGGGATCCTGGTATGGGAGGAGGGAGAACTGAGATTCACAGAACTTCTAGCATGGGGGAGGTTGGGGGGAGTTGCAGGGGGTCCCTGACAAAGAAGGGGATGGGAGAGTGCAACAGAAGGAGCTTGCATGGGGAATGGAAAGATGCCAGGAGCCGCTAGTGTGCGCAATGTGCTTTTCCTATACAAGGTACAACACGTGTGATCCCCTAGCATAGACATAGTCTCAGAGGTCAGGGGCAGCCCTGGGAGTGCAGAGGTTTCTTTTTTGTTACTGAATGTCATCACCACACCTCCCTCCAGAGCAGACTCCTCACTTCTCCTATGTCCCTCCCACCGAGTTGGAAATCACCAACGTAGGGAGTAATAACAACTGAAGATGCAGGGTCAGCATCTGTGGAGATAGCAACATCCAGGGGATTTTGGTGCAGAGGACATTGGACCGTGTGTTCTGCATCAGTCTATGCTGTTTCAGCTCCCGCTCCGGTGGATGTTGCCTCTTCGTTGCACAGTAATGTGTGATATTGCGAATGGCCAAGTTCTGGGCTAGGCACAGAGGCTCCTCTCAGGTTGTACAATGTAACAGACAATACAAGACTCTAGTCCCAGTTACACCTGTGCAAACTTGCTAATGTCATTGGAGTCAATGGAGTTGCCCATTGGTGTAACTGAGGCTAGGATGGGGTCCTAACAAACCATGGGCCAAACCACAGCCAAAGGCCAGTGCATGGCCATGTACCAGAGAGAGTCTGCAGAGGGAGGACTGAAGATACACATGAGTAAGGGTTAGTCTACACCACAACAGCTTTGCTGATACAGCTATACTGGTGTAACTATACCAGCAAAGCCCTGTAGTGGAGACCCAGCCTATGCTGGCAAAATGAGATATTTTGCCAGGACCTTAAACTACCTCCCTGAACAACATCAAGTAGATCATCACAAAGACTCTTCTCTTGGTATAAACTGCATCTACATGGGGGATGGGGGGAGGGTGTTGCTGGCATAGCTATGTCAGGCATGTGATTTTCTGACCATCATACCTATATCTGCCAAACTTTGTAGTTAGACCTGGCCTAAGGCAAGGAGCTCTAAGAACGTGGCTCAGCACAGATCTTATGGGGCACTGGGGGCGTGGTAAACCCAACCGCCGGGGTGAGGTCTAGGTCTGAGCTGGTAACTCCAGGAGGAGGATGGAAAGTGAACCGCTGCAGGAGGCTTGTAAAGAAGAGGAAGAGCTCCATTTTGGCAAGATTCTCGCCTGCACAGATCCTCCGACCTGTAATGAAATGCACAATAAAAAACAGTTGCTTGTTTAACTCTAAGAAGGAATAAAAACCATAGCACAACTTCTTAGTAATACGGGGTAAATCCAGAGTTTAAACATGGATTTACTTCAAGAATAAACAGGTGTGACATAAAACAGGACTTCTTCCTATAAATACACCTATTAGTAAAAAAAAATTGAAATTGATTATATTCTAAACCTTTCAATCGGAACAAATTTGCTCTTCAAAAATATTACTGGTGCAGCCAATAATATAGGGGGGTTTTTTTAGTTTTTTTTTTTTTAATTAATTTTCCAGGCCTCTATTCCAGGAGAAATTAAAAAACCTCAGCCAAGTAAATAGTTGGGGGGTTCCAAAGAGGATGGAGCTCGGCTGTTCTCAGTGGTGGCAGATGACAGAACAAGGAGCAATGGTCTCAAGTTGCAGTGGGGAAGGTCTAGGTTGGATATTAGGAAACACTATTTCACTAGGAGGGTGGTGAAGCACTGGAATGCATTACCTAGGGTGGTGGTGGAGTCTCCTTCCTTGGAGGTTTTTAAGGCCTGGTTTGACAAAGCCCTGGCTGGGATGATTTAGTTGGGAATTGGTCCTGCTTTGAGCAGGGGGTTGGACTAGATGACATCCTGAGGTCCCTTCCAGCCCTGATATTCTATGATTCTATGATTCTATGAAATACCTCACCCCCCCAACCCCACACTCACGCTTTTTTTTTTTTTTTAAATTTTCAAGTTTTTTTTTTTTTTTTTTGCTTTTATTTTTAATTTACCATTTTCAGGGGTTTTTCCCTCCTTCATTTTCATTCATGAGGTTGGATTATTTTTTGTGCTCCATTGCCAATTTTTCAGAATTGAATTTTTTAAAACAAATAAATTTGACTTTGTGAAAAATTTCATTTAAGAAAACTGCAACTTTTGAAA
>NW_020664393.1:73178298-73187133 GCF_002925995.2 Terrapene triunguis | reverse complement strand
ATGGGGTTACAAGCATATACTGATCTTGGTATGTACACTCTGGTTCACCAAGGAGCATCATGGAAGATCTTACACGAAACCAGGTTCAGGCTGGCCATTAATGTTGTTAAGTGCATGCTCGGTCACATGTTGTGGCCAGGCCCCCTCCCTACAGAGTAGCTGAGACAGGGAGCTGCGCCAGGGAGGGGGAGGCAGAGGCAGGAGGAACAGCTGGGAGCTGCTCAGAGCGGCTGCTTTAACTCTGCGGAGAGGCAGAAGAAGTTGAGGGCTGCACTGAGCAGCCGCTGTTTTCCATAAGATGGAGGGCTGCCTGGGGGTGGGGCATGACTATATCTGTTCCTGGGCAGAACCACACTCTTGTCAAAAATTAATTTTGATATTGGAGAGTTTAAAGGTTAAAAAATCAGTGACAATGAGTGACCCACCATCATATGAAGATCTTGATAGAAAAAACCTGGAAGAATTGTGCTCACAGAGGAAAGAAAAAGAGCAAGAAGTGAAAAATCCGTTAATGGCCAGTGAGAAGGAAAACAAGCTTCAGTTTGAACATGAACAAACAATGGCCGATCTTCGATTGCAGGGAAAGCAAAAGATGGGTGATATGGAAAGAGAAGCTAGAGAAAGGATTGTTAAAATGGAACAAGAAGCTGCTGAAAGAGAAAGAGCTGCCCACCTAAGGCATATGGAACGGCTAGCTGCTGAGGAGAAGGCGCTCACCAGATGGAACAGGAATCTGCCAGACTTCAGCTCCAAGTCTTGGAAGAGCAGAAAAAGCTGCCATAGCCTGGAAATCAATCCCCTCATGACAACAAAAACTGGGGAAAAAATTGTCCCATTTACAAAGATACTGGGAAAGCCAGGGAAGTGTTCAATGAAATGGGTATGGATGAAGCTTTGAATTCTATAAAATATAAAGATACTGTGTTAAAACATTTCAAGGTTCTCTCTAAAACTTACAGGCTGGAATTTAAAAATTTTAAAATGTCTTATGTGAAATGTGCTCATAAACTATTAGGTTTTGTCGGGAAGTAGATTACTGATGAGAAAGCTTGGGGTCATTTTGAACAATTAATGCAATTAATTATACTTGAACCGATTTTAAATTTGGTGCCAGATGCGATATAAAAAGGCCAGTTCTGTTTTGCACGCTGCTAAAATTGCAGGTGAATTTGCGCAGAATTGAAGTCGTGAAAGAAATAAGCCCCTGGGAAAGAATAATCACTGTTCACCCCAGTTTAAAAGGAAAGAAGGGTTTAAAAATAAATCTAACCCCAACTCTGATAAAAAAGCTCATGGAAGCCCAGAACAGAAAAACTCATACTCTAAGGGAAGACAAGTGTACGTCATTTGTGTGGTACACCTGGACACATCAAACTAGAGAGTCCAAATGTAAAAAATAAACCAGCAAATCCAGTAAATGCTAATCCAGTTATTCCAAACACACAAGCAAACCAAACAGAGCTCAGTGCTGCTGCCTTGTGTGCAAATGCTATTACTGTAGTCTCTGAAGGACTTGACTTTAAAACTCATATTAAAGCTAAATATGGGAACAATAATACAGAGTTTATTAGCAGTGCAGAAGTTAATGGAATAAGGTGTATGGCATGGAGGAATACCACAGCAGATATTACTTTGGTTAAAGCAAGTCTTGTCAGGAAGGAAGATTATTTATCAGGTGAAAGTGTAACTGTTGTAGCATAATCTGAATATTTTGTAAGAGTGCCTTTGGCTAAAATCCACCTCAAGTGGAAGGGATTTGATGGCACCATGATTGTCGATAACTTGAAGGAGGCTTCTTTGTTAACTAATATTGAAAGTGAAAAGTTAGTGTCTCAGGTTCAAAAGGAAAGCTGGCTTTACACAGCAGAGCAGCCTTGTAAACAGACCCCTGGACTCTTTGGATATGTTTTGTCATCTCTAAGTAAGCTCTGAGGCATCTAATGCCTTATGGATGCAAAAATTCGTAGTTGAAAAGCAGAACTGTAGTTCAGACATGATGATAGAAAATGGTTGTGACTCTTTAAGGCGTGGTGTCCAAGCAAACTACCTAGCTGACAAGGGAGGAACAAAGTTGCCCATAGCTGCTGGCAATAAGAACATAGCCAGCCAGACCATAGATTATGGTATACCAGAAAACTCAAATTTCAACCCTCTAAAAAGGGGAAAGAACTTCTGAAAGGCAAAGTGCCTCTACAAACTTGCCTCACTTATCTTCAAAATACCAAAATACCAAAGCACAAAGGATGTGGTTAAACTAAAAGCCTATGTCAAGGAAGACCCTGAGGTAAAGAAAAAGCTACAAAGACTCAAAAGGGGTATTGAACAAACCCACCTAAACAATAGTCTATCTGAACAAAAGGCTTGGCATAACAAAAATGGTTGTGGATGTACACTTGTAATAGATCTAATGTTATTGTTAATATTAATGCTCATGTTAATTCTTGTAACTAATCATTGCTGAAGAAGATGAGTTCCAAGAATTGTTTCATTGACCTCAGTGGGAGTTCTGCATGTGGAAAGCTTATAGAAACAGGCCCTATTATTTACAAGGCATGTTTTATCATTCCAATACATATTACTGTAAAGCCACATGTTGATCATGAATGATTTGTTAACCATTATAATCTGCGTTCCCTTTGGCTAACTGTGCTATTCCCTTCCTTTAGCTGTTTAATATGTTTCCTGCCCTTGGGTTCCTACCAGGAAATCACAAGACTGTCTTTAATAATCTGGAAGAACTGTACTCCTTTACTCAGCAGACTTTCATCGAACACCTGAAGCAATTAGAGCCCAATGACCAGAGAAGTTTCATTGATGCCTTTCTCATCAGGCAGCAGGAGGTACCAACGGGGTGGGAAAGGGTGGGGGGTGGTTAAGGCAGATTTTCCCTGATTGCCAATATTCTTTAAACTTTAACTGAGAGTTCTGTACTTGCAGGAAAAATCTAATCCCAATTCCCATTTCAAAAATGAGAATTTGCAAAGCCTGGTGACACAGCTGGGACAGAAACAACTTCCCCCACACTCCGCAGGGGCCTTTTGCTTATGATGAAATACCCAGCCATTCAGAGTAAGATTTCTGAGCCCTTCTGACTATTCATCACTTCTCTTGCCCTGCTGTGTATGTACTGAGTGTGCTTTTGTACAAACTGTGTCCACACACATACAGACACAACAGTCCTCACCCAAGTTCAAATGCAAGACCTCTGGCATGATGTCATCCCTCGCAGTAGGGAGAAGACAGACTTGGGTGTCATGAAAGTAAAGGGAATACTTTATTGAGGCTGCTGGACTCAGAGAGAACGCTGCAGTTTTCCCTCGGACAAAATCACTCTTTGCTGCCTAATGTCCCCACACAGGGTCTCCCTAAATCCTGGACTGCAGTAAGGATGGAAGGGACCACAGTGTATTGTAAACCTCAAGAGCCTGATCATAGCACATGCAGAGCACACTCAACTCTCATTAATCAGTGGAATTGGAGGATGTTTAGCACCTCACAGGATGGAGCCCTGAAAGCAAAAGCCCTACCCTTTGCACTGAGACAGTACCTTCTCTGCACTCAGTAGGTTACTACCATTCACCGCTAGAAGAGGCATGCTTACCTCTGCTCCCAAATTACCCATCTGAGCCTTGTTCTATTTCAGCCTTGGTAACTAAGGTTGTCAGCAGCAGCATTTTAGAAACAAGATGTTTGTGTCCTAAAGGGTGTGGATTATATTGTTTAGCAGTGTGAGGGTTTAACCCCCGCGTTCCAGGGCAGCACGGCCCAGTGGCCAGAGTCCAGGGAATTAGCCCTCGTCACAGGGCAGTAGGACCTTGTTACTGACTCAGCGGGGGGGTCCTACCGAAACACGCTGAGGCTTACCGGGGCCGAGATACCAGTCCGTCACTCCCCCCGGGTCGCTTCCTACCAGCTCAGCCGTTGGGGTCTCCCACGGGTCCCCTGGTTCTCCGCAAGTCTCGGGGTCTGTTGCCTCCTCTGGTTCCTCCCACAGTGGGGCTTCGCACCGGCCTAGAGAGGCCTCGGTTCCCGGTAGCTTCAGGAGTGCGGGCCGGTCCTCTGCCAGAGCTCTCCCTATAGGTGCTTCTCCTGCGGCCGCCAGCCCAGACTGAGCTGAGTTCCCTCTTTTTATACTCCCTGAGCATTTAGAGCATGCCCAGTACGAGCGGGGCGGGACTTCCGCTGACAGAGCTACTTGTCTGGCGCTGCCGGGGCTGGGGCGGGGCGGGGCTGCCTCATCACATACCCCCCCCCTTAAGAAGGATCCCCCGGGTTGGTCCGCCACCTCCCCCCTCTCCCCTTGCCTGGAGAAGAAATCCGCATTAGCGTGAGCCTTACCAGGGCGATGGAACACCCGGAAGTCATAGGGTTGGAGGGAGAGGTACCACCGCATAATCCTGGGGTTCGCATCCTTCATACTGTGTATCCACCGTAGGTGGGCATGATCCGTGATCAACTTAAAGTTATTCCCCAGCAGGTAATAACGCAGGGCGCTGATGGCCCATCGTGCCGCCAGAGCCTCTTTCTCTATTGTCGAATAATGTTGTTCCCGAGGGAACAGTTTACGACTCAGATATAGCACTGGGTGTTCCTCCCCGTCTACTTCTTGGGACAGCACTGCCCCCAAGCCTGCTTCTGATGCATCAGTTTGCAGTATAAATTCCTTCAGGAAGTCTGGGTGTCGTAGGATGGGAGCTGTTCCTTTAGTGTTTCAAAGGCTTTCTCGCATTGTTCGGACCACTGAACCCGTCGAGGCTGAGAGTTTTTCGTCAGGTCCGACAGGGGGGAAGCTATGGATGCGAAATCCGGAACGAAACGGCGGTAATAGCCAGCTAGTCCCCAAAACTGGCGTACTTGTTTCTTTGTCTTGGGGACGGGTACCTCTTTGAGTGCTTGCACCTTGCTAATTGGGGGTGTTAACTTCCCCCCTCCTACCGTGTATCCCAGGTAGGTTACCTCTTCTTGTCCTAGGTGGCACTTTGCCAGGTTAGCCGTGAGGCCGGCCCCTCTGAGGGCTTGCAACACCCCTGCCAGATGGTGTAGATGGTCCTCCCAGTTGTGGCTGTAGACCACGATGTCATCTATATATGCCGCCGCATATTGGTCATGGGGGAGTAGGACCTTATTCATCAAGCGCTGAAATGTAGCGGCGGCTCCGTGTAGCCCGAACGGCATCGTTACAAATTGGAAGAGGCCAAAGGGTGTAGGGAAGGCCATCTTCTCCCATGAGTTTGGTGTGAGGGTGATATGCCAGTATCCCTTAGTTAGATCTATGGTTGACAAATACCTTGCTCCCCCAAGCCATTCCAGCAATTCGTCTACCCTCAGCATTGGGTATGCATCGAAGCGGGAGATGGCATTGACCTTTCTGAAGTCGATGCAAAACCGGGTAGTCCCATCGGGTTTCGGGACTAAGATGATGGGGCTTCACCACTCACGCGTCGATTCCTCCACGACCCCCATCTCCAGCATTGTCTCTAGTTCTTGCCAGACCGTGTCCCACATTTTCCTGGGTAATGGCCGGTGGTTGTCTCTCACCCTTTGACCGGGGTTGGTGGCAATATGATGATTCATCAGAGTCGTTCATCCGGGGCGGGCGGATAAAACCTCCGGGAATTCCCCCACTAGTCGTTGTAGTTGTTCTCGCTGTCTGGGGGTGAGGCCTGACCCAAGCGTCACCGGCCTTGGATCAGATGTATCTCCCACTAGGGGTCCGAGTTCCGATTCCGGGGTGGACGGGCCAATAAACAGGGCTTCCCTGGGCTTCCAGGTCTTCAGGAGATTCACATGGTATATACATGTCTCCTTCCATCGTCCCGGTAGTTTGACCTCGTAGTCGACCGGCCCCACTTGTCGAACTACCTCGTAGGGGCCCTGCCACTTGTCCAGAAAGTTTTGACTCTGCCGAGGGCAACAAGAGCAGCACCCGGTCGCCTGGGCCAAAACTCCTCCCTCTAGTCCCGCAGTTGTAGAGACGTTCTTGGCCCGCTTGGGCCTGTATCAGGTTCTCCCGGGCGAAGGCCCCTAGTGTTTGGAGCCGTTCGCGGAGGTGTAACACATATTGGGTAGTCCCAAGAACTCGCGTCTCCTGGGCTTCCCACTCCTCCTTCAGAAGGTCCAAGATCCCCCTGGACTGCCTCCCATACAAGAGTTCAAAGGGTGCGAACCTCGTCGAGGCCTGGGGCACCTCTCATATGGCGAACAGCAAGGCTGGCAACAGGGCATCCCAATGCGAGGGGTCCTCCTCCACGAACTTCCGTAGCATAGATTTTAGAGTGCCATTGAAGTGTTCCACAAGGCCATCGGTCTGAGGATGGTAAACAGATGTCCGGAGTGTCCGTATGTGGAGGAGGCGACACAGTTCGGCTATTAGTTTGGAGGACGCATTCGTGCCCTGGTCGGTCAGTATTTCCGCAGGTATCCCGACCCTAGCAAAAATCTTCACTAGTTCATTGGCAATTGTCGGTGCTGTCGCCGTTTTTAGGGGAACTGATTCCGGGTAGCGCATCGCATAATCTACAATCACTAGGATAAAGCGGTTCCCCATCTTGCTTCTTTCGAGGGGGCCAACGAGGTCCATCCCAATCCGCTCGAAGGGTATGCCGACAACTGGCATGGGCACCAGGGGTGCTCGGGCTACCCCTTTCGGTCCCGCTCGCTGGCATTCCAGGCACGATGCACAATAGTCCCTAACCTCTCGGTGTATGCCCGGCCAGAAGAACCGGTGAGCCACCCTCTGGAGGGTCTTCTCCTGCCCCAGGTGTCCTGCCCAAGGGTTTGCATGGGCTAGTTGTAAGAGGCCTTGCTGCAGCCTCCGGGGCACCAACAACTGACAGAACGTCTCCTGTGTCTGAGGTTCCTGCGCTATATGATACAGGCTGTCCCGCCATATCTCAAAGTGAGGGCCCTGTGGAGGCCACGGAGTCGGGTCTCCCTCGGGGCCCAGTTCGGTGGCCTGTTCCCAGGCTCTGCTTAGGGTCGGGTCCTTTCTCTGTTCCTGTATGAAGTCCACATCTCGCTCCAGTTCCGCTTGGGCATCTTCCACCGAGTGGGGCCTGTCGGTGGGGTGATCCTCAGGGGTCTCCTCTGACGCTGCAGACCCCTCACCTGGGTCAATCCTCGGTAGGCGTCTGAGCAGTCCTGCTCTCGGAGGTCTAGTCCTGCCTGGTCGGAGTTTGGACCGCTGGTACTTCAGGAGAACCTCCCCGAAGCCGGGCCAATCCCGTCCCAGTACCACGGGGTAAGCCAGCCTGGGGGCCACGCCCACCCGGAGGCCCTCCTCCCGGCCGCCTACTT
The DNA here is from genome assembly GCF_002925995.2 of Terrapene triunguis. Taxonomy (NCBI): domain Eukaryota; kingdom Metazoa; phylum Chordata; order Testudines; family Emydidae; genus Terrapene; species Terrapene triunguis. The sequence goes on along the minus strand of NW_020664393.1, from coordinate 73,179,837 downwards.
CTATTTTCACCCAGGCCGTGGGGTAAGGGCGGATGTCCCCATGTATGCATTGTAGGTGGATCGGGGGGCCTGAGAGGTTGAGGTCTCGGACTAGCCCCTCCCATATGAGGGTCTGGCTGCACCCGGAGTCCACGAGGGTGTTCGCGGGGATTCCCTCGACCCGGACGGGGACTACCAGCTTTCCTGTTCCCCTCCTCCGAGCCCTCCGTCCGGCCACCCAGGCTTGTCCATAGCTGCAGTCCATGAAGGGGCACTCCCGGCGAAAGTGTCCTTCTTGTCCACACTCCCAGCACCTCTCTCGGGCCTCGGCAGGCCCTGGGCCTCCCCTCGGGGGCTCCCTCGCTCTCGGGGTTGTTGCTGCCTCCGGGTCGTTACCTGGGGTATCTTGGGTCTGGGCTTGGGGTTAGGGAGCTTTGGAAACACAGGACAGGCTCCCGCCGGCGGCTCCTGGAGTCCCACCCCGCGGAGCTTCCCTCTTCCTGCCCTGCCCTTATGACCAGGGTTCCTGGCTACTCGGGGTGGCGCCTCGGCCCCCTCGGCGGATAAGTAGTCCTCCATCAAGGCCACCGCCGCGGCCAAGGTCGCCAGTCGATGTCTTCATACCCAGGCCCTTCCTCCCAGGGGCAGGATCTGAGTGAACTGTTCCAGCGCCACTATCTCCACCACCTGGGGCCTCGTTAAGCCCTCCGGGTTCAACCACTTCCAACAGTGGTCTCGGATGCGTTGGGCCACTGCCCAGGGTCGAGCCCTGGGGGGGGTACTGGTCCTGGCGGAGGCGCTGGCAATAGGTCTCTGGGTTGATGCCGGTATGGTCTAAGATGGCCGCCTTCACTCGGGAATACTCCAGGGTTTCCCGGGGATCGAGACTACGATAGGCGGCCTGAGCTTGTCTCGTCAAATAGGGGGCTAGTAGGGTGGCCCAATGTTCTGGTGGCCACCTGGCGGTGGTCGCTACCCGCTCGAACATCACCAAGAATGCCTCCTGGTCATCTTCAGGCCCCATCTTGGTGAGGCGTACCGGCAGTTCCCCCAAGGCCTCCCTAAGTCCGGCCCCAGTGGGTGTGGCGGGTGAGGTTCCCGCCAGGTGTAGTAGCATAGCCACCTGCTGCACCAGGCGTTCCTGTTGCGTCTGCTGCTGGGCCGCTAATTCTCGGAGGAGTTGCTGCTGGTGCTCCTGGTGCTGGGTTATCAGCAGCTGCTGCTGGCTCGTCATCTGCTGCATCATCTGCACCTGCTGCTGCTGCTGTTGGGCTGCCTGCTCCTGCTGCTTTTCCAGCATCCATTTCAGGAGCTTCTCTGCCTCCATTGTGAGGATAAACGGGGGATCCCCCGGCTTAACCTCCTGTTGCTGGACCTTTTTAACAGGTCTGAATCAGTGCCCGCATTCTCCACCACGTGTGAGGGTTTAACCCCCGTGTCACAGGGCCGCACGGCCTAATGGCCGGAGTCCACAGAGTTAGCCCTCGTCCCAGGCAGCATGGCCTAGTGGCCAGAGTCCACAGAGTTAGCCCTCGTCCCAGGGCAGCACGGCCCAGTGGC
>NW_020664393.1:73177452-73178288 GCF_002925995.2 Terrapene triunguis | reverse complement strand
CAGGGCAGCACGGCCCAGTGGCCGGAGTCCACAGAGTTAGCCCTCGTTCCAGGGTAGCATGGCCTAATGGCCGGAGTCCAGGGAATTAGCCCTCGTCACAGGGCAGTAGGACCTTGTTACTGACTCAGCGGGGGGGTCCTGCCGAAACACGCTGAGGCTTACCGGGGCTGAGATACCAGTCCGTCACTCCCCCCGGGTTGCTTCCCACCAGCTCAGCCATTGGGGTCTCCCACGGGTCCCCTGGTTCTCCGCGAGTCTCGGGGTCTGTTGCCTCCTCTGGTTTATCCAACAATAGGACTTCGCACCGGCCTGGAGAGGCCTCCGTTCCCGGTAGCTTCAGGAATGCGGGCCGGTCCTATGCCAGAGCTATCCCTATAGGTGCTTCTCCTGCGGCCGCCAGCCCAGACTGAGCTGAGTTCCCTCTTTTTATACTCCCTGAGCATTTAGAGCATGCCCCGTACGAGCGGGGCAGGACTTCCGCCGATAGAGCTACTTGTCTGGCGCTGCCAGGGCTAGTGCGGGGCGGCGCTGCCCCGTCACAAGCAGGTGTCAGTTGTATGTTTTCTTCTCTGTGTCTAGTTTCTCATAGGGGTTCCCACCACCATAGTATCTGAGCACCTGCTTTCACTCTCTTTTAATTGCTCAGAAAAAGTCCATGAAGAGGTTGAAAGAGTTATAGGATCTGCCCAGCTTCGTTATGAACATCGGACACAAATGCCGTATACGGACGCAGTCATCCATGAAATTCAGAGGTTTGCTAATATCCTGCCAATGAGCTTGCCTCATGAGACTACTGAGGATGTCAGACTTAATGGCTATGTTATTCCTAAAGTAAG
>NW_020664393.1:73145495-73177442 GCF_002925995.2 Terrapene triunguis | reverse complement strand
GGGCTTTGTCAAGCCTGACCTTAAAAACCTCAATGAAACCTGATGATCTGGCCCGTTATCTTTCTGAATGAAGCTCACAGTTTATGGTCAATTTGATATTTTTATTAGAGCTGGTAGAAAAATGCAATGGCTTTATTGTAAGGGTTTTATTTTTAATTGAGGGTTGGGATTTTTTCAATTTCATAGAAATTTCCAGGAAAAAACAGAGAAGCTGTGTCTTGATTTAAAAATCATTTTTGGTGAAAATTTTCTATTTTCAAAAACAGTTCTTAGTAAAAATGTTGGCTATTAGTAAAATATTTTAGTTTGTGGAAATTTTGCCGAAAATGGAATTTTTCCACAAATTAATTGTTGCCAACAAAATGCCCCCTCCCTTTTTTTGTTTTTGTTTTTGTTTGAAATCACAGTTCAGTGGAAAAGTTTTGACTGTTCTAATTTTTATTTTGTGATGATTTTTAGGGTACTTATATCATCCCCTTACTGGCCTCTGTGTTGTGTAATAAGACTCGGTGGGAGAAGCCTGGAGAATTCTATCCTCAGCATTTCCTCAGCACAGATGGAAAGTTTGTGAAGAATGAGGCATTCATGCCTTTTTCAGCAGGTAACTTCCCTTCAAGGACAGCAGTTTGCCTTCGTCTTGTATCTTCCCCCTTCTAAAGCACCATGTTGGATCTCAGTCTGCCCTTGCATTCAAGGAAGGGCTGGGAGAAACTCTCTCAATGCTGCTCTGCAGTTGGCTAGACCAGTGGTCTCCAAAGTGGGGTGCACAAGAGGATCTTTGGGGGTGCGTGGCAGGAAGAGCACTTTTTTTTTTCTTTGCTTCGTCAGGTGGGAGTCCGAGCGGTGGGTTTTTTTTGTTTTTGTTTTTTTTTCTTCGGCGCAGCAGGGGGTGTGTGCTCAACATTTTTTTACTGATGGGGTGTGCAATCAAAAAAGTTTGGAGACCACTGGGCTAGACAGATACATTCCAGAGCAATGCTAGATATTCCTTATCTCTGTGGGTTGAGTTTGCTACTTCCATTGCACTTCTAAACCCTGCTCAGTAAGAGACATAAAAGGACTAAATATGAAAATCACATTGCTTCCAGAGATGGACCAAAATCCAGAACCAGACACTCTGAAATTTTAGAGGCTGTGAACTCTGGACCCTGAGCCAAAGGAGAGCAGGAGATGGCTCGTGCCAAAACCTGTCATTGCCAATCCTTGAGCAAGTGAAAATGGTCCTTAGAGAGAATTCAGCGTGCTCCCTTCCGGCCTTTAGGCTGCTCAGGAGGTTCTGTCTGTCCCCTTGCATATGGGCACTAGCTTGCCTGGATGACCTTATGGTCTGGTGGACTGAGCAAGGTACTAGGAATGGGGAACTTTTGATTTCTAGTCCTTCCTTTGCCCATTACATCCCGTGTTTATTTTAACAATATCCTTTGTTCCCTGTTCCTTTAGCTGGAGGGAGTATTTATAAAGAGCCCCCCTCCTGCACACACACATACACACACACACAAACACACACACGTCTTCTCTGATAGTCAATTAAATGGTATTGCAGATGGTAATAACTACTTTTGGGGGGGAAAGAGAAGAAACCATTAATACATTACAATTCAAATGCTTTAAGTAAGGTTTATTTTAACAATATCCTTTGTTCCCTGTTCCTTTAGCTGGAGGGAGTATTTAAAAAGAGCCCCCCTCCTGCGCGCACACACACACCTCTTCTCTGATAGTCAATTAAACGGTATTGCAGATGGTAATATTTTTGGGGGGGAAAGAGAAGAAATCAGTTGAGATGGGCTGAAGCTGTTGTTGCTCTTATTAAAGTCCAACCCCATTTTAGAGACGACAAAACAAGACATACACACAAAAAGGGGGAGAAAAGAACAGCAAGGAGAGAAAATGCAGCTTCTGTTTCTGGTGTTGACTCCCACTTGCAACCTTCCTGCTGGAGAACCACAAACTCAGCAGATGATTTTATCAGCCAGTGAGAGACCTGGCAAACTTGTATCCGTATTGGGCGATTTAGGGCATTGCTTTCAGCTGTCTTTTTCTGGTCATAGGCTTACAGCAGTGTTGTAAAATATACAGTCTTGGCTGACTATAGACTGCTGTTAGACAGAAGGAAAAGGGGGCAGGGGGAGAGGAAAAATACAATAGGGAAGGTGGAGAACACAGTGGCCCCAGGGAAACAAGATCTCATATCTCAGGTGATGTTTGGAATTTAGCCAGAGGTATCATCAGGATCCTGCTTTCTGGCTTGGTCGGGTCAGGACATTTCCCAGGATTAGGGCAAAGAAGGCACCAGGGTGTCAGGGTAGATGCTGGAGTCCCAGGAGATGGTTGGGGTGGCAGCTATGATGGCAAAGCTCATTCCTTCTCTTTCTCTTGTCTTTCAGTCAAGAAGCGTACTCCTCTGTCCATCTCTTCTCCCCCTCCCCCCATGTCTTTACTTTTTTTAAGAATTCCAAAAGGGAGTGGTGTGTGGAATAGCCCATCCCCTCATTATTTTGTCCACCAATTAGGCCTAATTGCCAACACATCAGTTTTGGTTCATTGATTTCTGGTCCCATGCTTGTTTACCAGGCATAATCTTAACACAGTCCTTGAGTTATATCCCTAGGCCTCTTCGTTTGGACTAATTCAGTCTTTCTGAATTCTGTCTCCCTCTTGCACCTTTTCCCATCAACATTTATTGGTATAGGTTGTGATGGGTGTTCACCTCACACTTTTCCTGAAGGGGTTAATGCAGGCTAAGAAGGGGGCCAATTAACCAGACAAGCCACACTTGAGGGGAACCAGGTGGTTTAAGGAATCCCCTGACTGATTGAGGGAGCCTAGCTGAGGAGGGAGGAGGTAGGCTGGGTTTATAAAGGCAGGAAGCCCCTAGTAGAAGGGGTGGTAGGGAAATAGACTGCAGCCACTTCCTGGGGCAGGGAGGTGTGTTTGAAGGCTATAAAATTAAAATAGTTTAGAGTTACTCCCTGGGAGAAGGAAGTTATGAGGCTGGTGAGCCCAGAGAAGTGGAAGAGCCAGAAGGTAAGGAAAGGCATCAAGGTTCAGAAGGGTGCAGACCTCGGCTGCTGATTAGAGGATCCTTGAGTAAAAATCTGGAGTAGTGGGTGGGCCTGGGTTCCCCTGCTAGCCAGTGGGGAAGTGGCACTAGTTGGGCAGTGAATGGGAAGGCTGCCTGAGACCATTTGTTAGAAAAGACTTTGATACCCCAGAACAGGGAAAGATGCATAGTGACCTGGGCAGAGGCCAAGTCACAAAGAAGCACTTGCAGTCACATGGACTGGGAGAGAGAGGGGTAGTAGGGTGTGAAGCAAGCAGCAGAAGGGAGCATCAGCCCTGGAAAGAGCTAATCCCCAGAGAGAGCAGGAGATGGTGCCCCAGCAGTGAGTGGACCTTGTGACAAGGTTATTGTGTCACTAGGAACTTGTATCCACTTTTCCACAGTCAGGCTCACAAGTAAGGTAAATCTGTAGGCCCAATTATTACAACGCTCCAAAGCATTTTACAAACTGAAACCACTGAAATGCAACTTCTTTGGGGTGGAGGGTGGCAGCTAGTATGCAGAAGACAGCACCATTGTGGGAAGAGGGGAAACTTTGGGAAAATACACTAGGACAAATCCCTTCTCCTGCAGAAAGTGTAATGAGGTTTCTTGGTTTTTTTTGATGACTACATGCAGAACCACTCATTACCTTCAAGAGAAAGTACTTGAGAGATCGGGCCCTAAATTGGACAATACAGCACAGACTTCCAGCACATAACACACTGGGTGACCAGATGGAAGTGACATCTCAAAATTATCTTTGTATTCATGCTGGCATTGTGCGCAGATAAAATGTCTTTTAAAGAAGGACTCATGTTAGCTTGTTGCTGATGAGCATTCACTTGAATGTAACAACATCTGAAAGAACCACAAGCCATTTCTTTTGCATTACAGGAGAGAGATCTTTGCAGCACCTGAGAACTGCTCTTTTGTTTAACATTCAGCATATTTTTATCTGTGATGTCTCTTTGGGGATGTAGTTAAATCAGATGTGTCCCAAATATACAAAGGGAGGCTGCTAACATAAGCATTGTGTTTAATATACCACTCAATTTTCCCAGTGTGTTGTTGCTAAATTTGTTGATCTGTTGTAGGCCCAACACATGAGGTCACGTTCCTAGGTACTGTGAACATCCCCATGGGCTTTGTTAACAAAGGAAACTGTGCCATTCGTTGCTTGATCATTAGCTGGTTTGAAACGACGAGCGTGACAGTCATGGATCTGCTATGTGTTAATCTATGAATAGTGATATAACCTAGTTATTGAGAGACTGTATAATTTATGTTGGGGTAGTGGAATGTTTACTATACACCATAATGTTTGAATGCAATAGAACAAAGAGCAAAGCAATACAGTGGCTTCCCAGATAAGAACACCTAGGCCTTGGCTACACTTGCGAGTTACAGCGCAATAAAGCAGCCCTGGGCGCACTAGCTCACTCCCCGTCCACACTGGCAAGGCACGTAGAGCGCTCTGACTCCGCAGCTACAGCGCTGCTGGTATTCCACCTCGGCGAGTAGAATAACGTTTGCTGCACCCCCGCTGGAGCACCGCGGCGCCAGTATGAACGAGGTGTTGTGTTACTTGTGGCACCTTAGAGACTAACAAATTTATTTGAGCATAAGCTTTCGTGGGCTACAGCCCACTTCACCGGCTGCATAGAATGGAACATATAGTAAGGAGATATACATACGCATACAGAGACCATGAAAAGGTGGGAGTTTCCCTACCAACTCTAAGAGGCTAATTAAGAGAAAAAACTTTTGCAGTGATAATCAAGATAGCCCATTTCAGACAGTTTGACAAGAAGGTGTGAGAATATAACATGAGGAAATAGATTCAGTGTGTGTAATGGCTCAGCCATTCCCAGTCTCTATTCAAACCTAAATTGATGGTATCTAATTTGCATATTAATTCAAGTTCAGCAGTTTCCTGTTGGAGTCTGTTTTTGAAGCTTTTCTGTTGCAAAATTGCCACCTTTAAGTCTGTTACTGAGTGACCAGAGAGATTGAAGTGTTCTCCTACTGGTTTTTGAATGTTATGATTCCTGATGTGAGATTTGTGTCCATTTATTCTTTTGCGTAGAGACTGTCCGGTCTGGCCAATGTATAGCAGCAGGGGCAGCAGACCACGCTAGCTGTTCCTGTATGTACCTGGGCTCCACACACCCCCGACCCCACCCCCTGGCTGCTGTGACTATCCTGCTATTGTTAGTCGAGCTACCTTTGATCTAGCTAGATTGAAGCTAGCTCAGGCATGTCTACAGGAGATGCAGTCACGCCTCTTAAGTTCAGTGCAGGCATATCCATAGTGCCTTGATCCCTGGACTGTCCAGAGAATATCATGGAGCTCTGACAGGGAGGAGAGACGCTGACACACACAGCGGTTTTGCAGAAGAGTCTATAGGAAGTTTATCTTCCATGTGGAGTCTGTAGTAAGACTGTTAACCACCTGGTGAGCTAGAGAGGCATGTAGTGTGCCTTATTACTAAAGACCACTTTTCTCTGAAATGCTTTGGTTCTAAATAATACTTTGCTTGAAGGAGGCTGTTTGGTTGCTGATTACCACTGTCATTTCCCCAGAGGGAACAGAACTGTAGGGTCTGGACATGTCTGCCGAGGTGATCATGGTTGATACACAGGGGACTGCAAGCCGGGGCCTGGTCTGAAAGTGGGAAAATTATGTGATTCCGCCCCAAGAGACAGCCCAGGGCCTGAGATCTAGATGAGGTGCACTTGAAGAGGCCAGGAGGGGTCAGAGGTCTGGTTTGTCCAGTAAATGTGGGTAGGTCTGATAAAAGATATAAGCTTGCCTATCTTGTCTCTCTGAGTATACAAGACAGTTCGCTAAGCTAAAGGAATTGTCCTTTTAATAAGAGGGAATACAGTGGAGATGTCAGTTACAGATGAATTGCAATAACCAAATGCTAGACTTAAATCCGTTCTTATCTTTCTTTGATTTGCTGAACTGAGATACCGTGAACAGTTACTAGGGTATATTAGATTCAGAGATTTTTAAAGCCAGAAGAGGGATTATTATGATCATCTAGTCTGATTTCCCATATAACACAGGCTGTAATATTTCACCTAGTTACAGTGGAGGAGATACTCAGGAGATCAATAACTTATACCGGTGCTTAGACTATAGGTCAGGGCTGGCTAAAAACCGGAAAGGAGTGTGGATGAGTCTGAAAAATCGGCAGGGCAGAAATTGACAGTTCATGCTTTTGAACAATGTTATAGCTGGTATGTTCTCCTCCAGGATGTTACCCTGAACTGGAAAGCCCTGGCTATGTAACTTCTTAGCTAACATGGTGGCAACAAGACGGTTATAACCTTTCCTGCGGTGCTCAGGAAGGGTATAAGTGTGAATCAAGGTGGCAAACTGATCTGTCAGACTCCAGGAGACAGGGTGCCCGTTGTCATCTAGCACGCAGAGGCTGGGGAAGCAGCAAACGAGGTTGGCAATGTACCTCTGGCATTGCTCGTTGCCTCCCCGTGACCAGGTTTCATTCAGCAGGCTGGCATGAGAGACATCAAGGTAAGCCAGTCTCGGTGCAGGATCCATCCTGGGAGAAGGTATAGGAAATGCATTAGGCAGAATACTTCATCCCTAAGCCATCTTTCCCCATTCAATGACTTTCCTGTTCCACTTCAGAAAAGGGAACGAAAGATTGCTAGGCCAGGCTAGAGATTTGAGGATTAGTGCCACTGCTGTATGGAGAGTCTAGATGTGAGGTCCAGCCCTTATCTGCCAGGTGCCCAGGGATGAGTTATGTCTGAGTCCTGGGAGTAAGCTCATAATACAGAGGTGAGCAAACTGTGGCTCTCGGGCCACATTCGGGCCACAGGACCATCCTGCCTGGCCCTTGCACTCCCGGCCGGGGAGGCTAGCCCCCACCCCCTCCCCGGCTGTCCCCCCTCCCCCACTGTACAGGGAGACTTTGGCAAACCGGTAAAGTGCTTGAAACCACTATGGCTTATTGTTAAAGACAGCCTAGTCAGCAAGCTGTAAAGTGGCCATGTAGCAATCTCAGCTTGACCAAGGCAGGAGGGGAGGGGGTTTTGGGTGCCACAGAAAGGGCAGCTTGACCCCGCGTCCTTCCTGATAAGAATTGTGTTGAAGTTGCTGATACATGCGTTTTAAAAGAGTAGGCTATGCCCCAGGAATGTCTATTGAGGTCTCAAGGCTGCAGACGCTGGAAAAACCCACACCTGGTTAATCAATAATCAGAAGGAACCTCTTGCTTGAAACTGCTTACTTGACAAGGTTTCTTTAAGGGACATGTCATTCTATTACTAATGTATAAAGAAGGGGACTCGTTTGGGGACTCTTCGGGACTGGTCTCTCCCTCTGGATGCAACTTGTGTTCCCCACCGGCAGATGGGCTGCCACTGTGCCACTCGAGAGCCACACTCAGCTTTGGTAATTTTCAAGGGTTGGGGGTGTTTTACTAATCTGTTGCGGACGTGTGTAAGTGCTTGAGTCTAAGTAAAGTTTAGCTTTAAGTGAAAGCACTCTTGTGTTGTCCTGTTTGTGCCAGCCATCTGTCCGTCGGACGGCTGTGTCTCCCCTGATTTATTTCCTGACACCACCTCGCACAGAGTAAAAGTTACCAAGAGCTTTGGGTTGAAAGAGCCCCGGGTAACACCACAGCCTCAGCTCACCGTGCCGCCAGCGAGCTCCTGCCAGACAGTGAGAGCTGCCAGCCTGCCCCGTGCTCTAGACTGCGCAGCAGCGTGGCTGGCTCCAGGCAGTGCGGCTCCCAGTCCTGGTGCTCTGAGCGGCATGGTAAGGGAGTGAGGAGTGGGGGGGTTGGATAAGGGACAGAAGGATCCAGGGGGCAGTCAGGGGACAGGGAGCAGGGGGGGTTGGATGGGGGTGGAGTCCCGGGGGGGGCGGTTAGGGGTGAGGAATCATGAGAGGGGGCGGTCAGGGGAAAAGGAGCAGGGGGTATTGGATGGGTCGGTGGTTCTTAGGGGGACAGTCAGGGGGCGGGATGTGGGATAGGGCGGATAGAGGGCAGGGGGCCAGGCTGTTTGGGGATGCACAGCCTTCCCTACCCGGCCCTCCATACAGTTTTGGGCCAAAAAGTTTGCCCACCCCTGTAGTAATATGTGCACATGCTGTTTTAAATGGTTTTAACTGTAGCAGTTCTTAGTACAAGAAATGCTTGTTGGACTGCACCACCCACGATCCTTTAGAGGGAGTTGAGGACCTGATTTGGAGAGTGAAAAATAAATCATGGTTACCAACACACCTCAAGGTCTCTGCCTTTCCTTAAAAATTAGTAAGACCCTTAAAAATATATACAGTGCTTCTCACTTCCTGGCATTGCCTCCTCACTCCCAGGCTCTTCCTCAGTCAGCCAGAGTTTGTCCCAATGACCTACCAGTCTGGCTATTATTTCAGTGTGGCCTAGTAGATAGAGAATTTGACTAGGACTGAGGAGAGCTGGGTTCTATTCCCAGCTCTGTCACTGGCCTGCTGGGGATCCTTGGTCAAGTCACTCCACTTCTCTGTGCCTCAGTTTCCACAATTTGAAGCTCTTTAAGACAGGGGTCTCAAAGTCACCGCCCGAGGGCCATCTGCAGCCCAAGAATCTCCCCACTGCAGCCCGTGGAGGAGAGATGCATGCAGGTACGCTGCAGGCAACGTCTGTTACAGGCACCACCCCCCACAGCTCCCGTTGGCTGGGGGAGAGGGACATCTCTAGTCGCCAGGCAGAGTCAACCATGGAGGCAGCATCATTTTTTTTCCATAACGAATATAAACAAGTCAAAATACCAAACACAACTATCTGATGCACACCTTGCTGCAATCCTGAAGGTTTCAACTGCTCAGTCACTGAGGCCAAATGTCAACAAACTGACGTTTTCTTTTCTGAACACCATCTTCAGTGACATTATTGGCCCGCTGGGAGGATTTGAGAACTGGCACTGGCCCTAAGGTAAACTGAGTTTGAGACCCCCACTTTAAGATCTACTAATTAAAAGTGCTAGATATGAGCTAAGTATTATCATATTTATGGAAAATAGGAAGGATGCGATTGGACATACTGAGTTCTGACGTCTGGCAGCATGTCAGGGTCTGGGAGGATAAACATCTGGAAAGAGGATCGTTTCACATTGACTTGTTTAGACATAGCAACAGTGTTGGATGCTTCATATAATCCATCCTGGAGCCCTGTGTAGACACAGATAAATAGTGACTCATTTAAAAAACAAAATACACATGGAAATAAATAAAAAGAACAAAGCTTGGATTCACTATGGAGCTGTTTGCACATCTGAAATCTTCAAAACCCTCAGCTTTACTGCATGTTTCTTTCTTCCCCATTCAATACAATCTCCATAATTTCATATGTTAACAGGGCCGCCCAGAGGATTCAGGGGGCCTGGGGTCTTCGGCGGTGGGGGGCCCCTGCCGCCGAATTGCCGCCGAAGACCCGGTGCTTCGGCAGCAGGTCCCGGGGTGGGAGGACCCCCCGCCACGGTCTTCAGGGCACTTTGGAGATGCGTCCCAGAGCGGAAGGACCCCCCCCATCGCGGGTCTTCGGGGCACTTCGGCGGCGGATCCCGGGGCGGAAGGACCCCTCCCCCCGCCGCCGAAGACCCGGAGCGGAAGAAGCTCCGGGGGCCCAGGCCCCACAAGAGTTTTCCGGGGTCCCCGGAGCGAGTGAAGGACCCCACTCCAGGGGTCCCGAAAAACTCTCATGGGGGCCCCCGCGAGGCCCAGGGCCTGGGGCAAATTGCCCCACTTGCGCCCCCCTCTGGGCGGCCCTGTATGTTAAAGCCAGAAGGAGCCATTATGATCATCTACTCTGACCTCCTACACGATGCAGGCCTGAGAACCTCACCCAGTAATTTCTACATCAAGCCTGTAACCTCTGTTCGACAGAGAGCACATCTTTTAAAAAGACATCCAGTCTTGATTTAAGGATTTCAAGTGGTGAAGAATCTACTATATTTCTAGGTAAGTTGTTCCAGAGATTAATTACCCTCACTCTTAAAAATGTGCACCTTCTTCCTAGTCTGAATTTATCTAGCTCAGGGATCAGCAACCTTTGGCATGTGGCTCGCCAGAGTAAGCACCCTGGTGGGCTGGGACGATTTGTTTACCTGCCACGACCGCAGGTTCGGCCAATCGCGACTCCCACTAGCCGCAGTTCGCCGTCCCAGGCCAATGGGCGCTGCGGGAAGCGGTGCGGGCCGAGGGATGTGCTGGCCGTGGCTTCCTGCAGCCCCCATTGGCCTGGAGCGGCAAACCACAGCCAGTGGGAGCTGCGATCGACCGAACCTGCGGACACGGCCGTTAAACCTGCCCGGCCCACCAGGGGGCTTACCCTGGCGAGCCGCGTGCCAAAGGTTGCCAATCCCTGATCTAGCTTCAGCTTCCAACTATTGGATCTCATTACCCCCTTCTACTAGATTAACCAGCTGTCTATGATCAACAGTCCTGTTAATGAGCTGGATGTTCTCTAGGGATCCTTGCCTTTAACAGAGAGCAGACTGAAATCAAAATACACTTACTGCAGCAAGGAAATTGGACCTCTATAACTGAGAGCAGAACTTGGCCCAATGATGAAGAATGATACAGCGTGGGTGAAATTCAAAAACCAGGAGGGCTGTGTCCAACTGCCACCTCTTTCCTGAATCCTGCATTTCACGTTATTATAAGAAATCTTTAGCCAATATACAATGGCAGGGTCTATTCCCCATCAGAATGTTTTATACCACCCAGGTAGCCTGTTTGATAAAGTTGGACTTTACCTTGTATCTGAAAGATCTGTTCCCAGTTGATGGTATCTGTGTTGGCCAGTAGCTCCTGGTAAGCCTGTAGGTCCTTGTAGAAAACTGCATAGGCATTGGTGTAATGGTCAAGGTCATCCATCTCATCCTGGATAGAAAAGGCATGGAATAGTTAAGAAAAATTCCTTCCTTTTTCCTGTGTCTTGGAAACCAAAGCTCACAGAGATCCATGGCCAGAGATCCAAGGAACCGCTGGATCTTCAGGAGTTCCCTGATTAGGATATTCTTCTTTGGCACTTTCCACAGTGTATCTCAACACCAGGCATCAGAATAGAATCTATTCCTTACTCTCCCCAACCCCACAGTAACTAACAGCTGTGATGGAGGTGGACCCTCATCTTTCCAAGGCAGTCACTAAGCGAAGAGAAACCTGGGCCTAGCAGCAGTTTCCTGAAGCTTTTGGCCATTTTAATATTCTAAAAGCCTTTCCCCCAGCTGCTTCTGGACCCTTTGTCTTGTAGTGATTGGCCCAAACCAGCACTGCATAAGCAAGAGTGATTCTTGTTGAAGTCAACGAGCATTGTGTCGGCTTCCACTGGGGATGAATTTGGCCTGATACATTTACGCCTGCAGTTGCCACTAATAAGGAACAGGTGGGTTCCCAGGAATCAGCCAAGTCACCTACTCTGCAGGGTATTAGAGAGTGCAAGTCTTGCTACTCCCTTCCCACTCCACGTTGACACCAGCCGAGAAGCTAAAGGAAAGGATTCAATCACAACAGGATCCATAGTCTATTTGCTCTTCTGGAGCTCAGATTAAAAATGTTTTGATCTACCTCCATCTGCCGCCTGGTAATGACAACTTTGAAATCTGGCCACGAATCCACCACCACTTCCATCCTGAAGGGATTGCCTCTATTGATATTCAGCACTGCTCCATAAACCTGCCAGATAATGTAACGTGTTCTTGTATATGAAATAGAGATTATAAGTTGTTTTGTGCTTTAGAATAAGTTGTACTTTATGCCTTTACATTTGGTTAAGGTATTTGACCATGTATTGGATATGGAGTCTGAAATTCAAAATGGCGTGCCTGCCAAACAGCTCAACTCCACCTTTGTTTAGCTTCTTACTAAAGTTTTCGTGCCCTTTGTAACTCTGACGGAAAAGGCAGGTAACGGTCAGCCCAATACTGGTTCAAACAGGTTCCAGCAGGGGAGCTGCCAGTTTTACCTCAAAACTTTGGCGCGCTTGTGCCTATATAAACTCTGAGCACCCACTGCCTCGTTGCTGTCTGTCCTAGAGGCAGCCACGGAACCGTTGTATTTTCATGGCTACGTGGACCAGAAGACCAGCATCTGAAGACATCAGCGTTAAGAACTATGACTGTGCTACCAATCTCTGAACCTCACATTGTTTTCAGAGAAAGGTACAGCAGTCCTGTTGATCACTCACCCTCGGGTGATCACAGAGCCAGGCCTCTCTTTAGCATCAGTAAATCCTATTGATCTCCCACTAAACAGCGATTGAGACCCAGGGTCTATCAGTTGGCCGTGACAACGGTGTTGTACCATCTACTGTCTATCGACACTTAGAAATGGTGCGGTATCTGGGATATTTTGTTTTAGCTTTATTTGTTTATTGCCAGGGTATCTATTTGGTTGGGCCTGGGTTTTAAACCCAAACTGTCAAACCACATCTCACTGTTTCTGTTTTAAATAAAAGCTGGCATCTGTTTGCTTTATTCTTTTCTCTTCTTTATCCATTTGCATCACGGGATAGGGAGTTACACTATCTTTCCCTTCTACCCCCCCCCCCCCATCCCCAGTGATAGATAGATACCGGATAAGGATCCAAGATCCTGCTGATTAGCTGCAAGGTATAGCTCGCCTATACCGTCCTCACCATTATAGTTAACGTTGCATGGTTAACATTAAGAACCAGAGAGACCATTTTGAGGCTTGCTATTGTGATGCCTGCCACCTTGGCTGACACATATGAGACTGAACCATGGACTCCCAGAGCTAAAAGCACAAATCCCAAGAGCTGGAGCTGAAGAATCAGGCTCCCCAACAGATCTGTGTCCTATGTTGATCAGACACAGAGGGAGGTGCATTAGACACACGCTGACTAGTGGGTTATGCTGTCATATTGGTAAACCCACTGCTATCAGATACAGGTTCCTTGATAGTCAGTTGTAGTAGCAAAGAAGCTTCTCTCCCCCTCACCCCCCACCTGCTCTGCTTCCATCTTGCCCGACATTCTGATTCCCCGAAGGAGACAGCACAGAAAGGAACAGATCAGATCTATTACCTTGCGTGATTCCGGGAAGTTCTGCATTAACATTTTCTCCAGCATCTGCAGTTTCATGGAACATTTCAGCACCAGCATCTTCCCAAAGCATCTGGCAATGGCCTGGGTGGGAACAGATAGACATATATAAGGATACATATGGATAAGACATATGTGAGAGGAGTGCCCAGGCTTGGGACTTCAGCCCTGAAGCTTCTGCTGGGGCTCGGGGTGGGGGTGTCAATGTGTCATTTGTTTTCAAGTGTCTGGTGGGCATATATGGCAAATTGAATGCACTAAATCCAGCACTTCAAGATAAGAATACAAATATACTAGATATGAAAGGGAAAATCTGGGAGTCATAAAGAAGCTTTGTCTTTGGAGATACCCCACTGAAAAGGGAGATGCTGAGATGTTTCTAGTGTTGTCAGACTTTTAAAAAGAACAGAGTGAAAGGGATCAAAATGCTACTAAAGACCAAGATTTGTCTGCATTGTATTCCCATTATTATGGATATTTTCCTGGTGTTTAACATGATCTCCCCATACCTAGTGGATTCTTGATAAGTTAACACCATTCCAACCTTAAGTATGACTCAACAACATCTCATAGAATTGTCAAGTGATCACCATGCTGAAGACCAAGTTTCATATCTAAAATACCAGGAATTCTAGATTTCTGTTAAAGAAGAGGATGAAGAACTCAGTGATGAAGCTATGAAAGTGCTGCTTCCATTCACTTCAAGTTATCTCTGTCTGGGTTTTCAGCAATGATTTCTGTGAAAATTAAGCACAAAAGTATTTAAACTTGGAAAATTACTTACATCTGCAGCTATCAGAAATTCAGCCAAACATTGTGCAACTATGCAATTTGTCAAGTATCAGAGGGGTAGCCGTGTTAGTCTGGATCTGTAAAAAGCGACAGAATCCTGTGGCACCTTATAGACTAACAGATGTATTGGAGCATAAGCTTTCGTGGGTGAATACCCACTTCGTCAGACGCATGTAGTGGAAATTTCCAGAGGCAGGTATAAATATGCAGACAAGAATCAGTCTAGAGATAATTAGGTTAGTTCAGTCAGGGAGGATGAGATCCTCTTCTAGGAGTTGAGGTGTGAACACCAAGGGAGGAGAAACTGCTTTTGTAGTTGGCTAGCCATTCACAGTCTTTGTTTAATCGTGAGCTGATGGTGTCAAATTTGCAAATGAACTGGAAGCTCAGCAGTTTCTCTGAAGTCTAGTCCTGAAGTGTGTTGTGGTTGTTTGTTTGTTTGTTTGTTTGTTTTTTGTTTTGCTGCTGTAGGATGGCTACCTTTAAATCTGCTATTGTGTGTCCAGGGAGGTTGAAGTGTTCTCCTACAGGTTTTTGTATATTGCCATTCCTAATATCTGACTTGTGTCCATTTATCCTTTTACGTAGGGACTGTCCAGTTTGGCCCATGTACATAGCAGAGAGACATTGCTGGCACATGATGGCATATATTACATTGGTGGACGTGCAGATGAATGAACCGGTGATGTTGTGGCTGATCTGGTTAGGTCCTGTGATGGTGTCGCTGGTGTAGATATGTGGGCAGAGTTGTCATCGAGGTTTATTGCATGGATTGGTTCTTGAGTTAGAGTTACTATGGTGCGGTGTGTGGTTGCTGGTGAGAATATGCTTAAGGTTGGCGGGTTGTCTGTGGGCGAGGACTGGCCTGCCTCCCAAGGCCTGTGAAAGCGAGGGATCGTTGTCCAGGATGGGCTGTAGATCACTGATGATGCGTTGGAGAGGTTTTAGCTGAGGGCTGTAGGCGATGGTCAGTGGAGATCTGTTTTCTTTCTTAGGCTTGGCTTGCAGCAGGAGGCTTCTGGGTACACGTCTGGCTCTGTTGATTTGTTTCCTTATTTCCTTGTGCGGGTATCGTAGTTTTGAGAGTGCTTGGTGAAGACAGGGCTTTGGAGCAGAGCCCGGAGCTGGAGCACGGAGCAACTCCGGAGCAGTGGAGCTGCAGATTTTTGCCTGGAGCTGGAGCGGAGCCAGAGCACAGCTCCAAAGCCCTGGGTGAAAATCTTGTAGGTGTTGGTCTCTGTCTGAGGGGTTGGGCAAATGCGGTTGTACCTCAGCGCTTGGCTGTAGATGATGGATCGTGTGGTGTGTCCTGCACGTCCACCAATGTAATATACGCCATCACGTAATATACCCCCCGACCTATCTCCTGAATGCGGAGCTTCTAGACAGGCAGAGCTCGGTCTTTGCCCCCCTCGTCCCTGGGGTCCTCTGTGATGACAGTTCCTGTCCTTTGCCATCTTCCCTCCCATAGCTCCCCGGGGGCCCGACATCCAGTCCCTGACATGGCTTCTTGTCTTTCCTCCCAGACCGCTGCTGGCCAGACACTGGGCAGCATCTCTCGTTTCCCGCCAGGACCAAGGTGCTTCTCCAGAGTAGGGCGCGGGAGCCTGGAATCCACCACTGAACACCAGCCCTGGCAGTGGGACCAGCGGTGGCCAGTTCCCTCCCCTGGGAGGGATGGCCCCAGGGTCCCTAGCTGCCCCGGCAGCCCACCCCTCTCCATGGAGTCCGGAAAGTCCCCTTGCTGCGTCCCCAGCAAAACTATGTAATCTTTGAACAAGTCAGAAGGGGGAGCCCATAAAAGTAGCAAGGGAGCCCATCCCCCTAATCCTCCCTGTAATTCACCATTGATGGAGCATGGCTGTTACATGCTCAGAGAGAAATCTGGCACCAGTACCTGGCGGGGTTTCCCCCGCCCTGCCCAGCGCTGCTACCGGGGTTGGGTCACAAGGGCTTCCCCCACCCTGCCCACCCATCAGTCAGGGCTCTGGGCTTCCGCCACCCAGCAGCAGATTTTTTTCCAAGGCCCCCCATTGGCTGGGATCCCCGGGCATGGGCCCCATTGGCCCAGTGGCTAATCCACCACTGCCTGAGCGCGCCACACACTCGCTCTTCCCCCCCAGTGCCTCCTGCAGGCTGTAGAACAGCTGATTGCAAAGGGTGGGAGGCGCTGAGAAAAAGGGGGGAGCTGATAGGGAGGCTGCCGGTGGGTGCTCAGCACCCACCATTTTTTCCCCATGCCCTATGGGGGAGTTGGCACCTATGGTCATGCTGGTGGGGGAGTGGCACTAGACGTGAAAGAAAGCAGAGTCAAATGTGGTAAAAATCTTAAATGAAACAAACTATACCATAAAATCTCTATGGATAGAAATTCCATGCTTGAATAATCAGAGCATAGCAGTAGGAATGTACTACCAACCACCTGACCCAGATGGTGATGGTAAAATGCGCTGGGAGATTAGAGAGGCTATAAAAATAGAAAACTTAAAAATAAGAGGGGATTTCAGCTATCCCCATATTGACTAGTGTCCTGGGTACATGTCACTTCAGGACGAGATACAGTGAGTGTGTTTCTAGGTACCATAAATGACTTTTTCTTGGAGATTTAGATTTCTTCTTGATTTAGTCCTAAGTGAGTAATTGTGACCATACATTTCAGGGATCGGCAACATTTGGCACGTGGCCCGCCAGGGTAGGCACCCTGGTGGGCCGGGCCAGTTTGTTTACCTGCCACATCCGCAGGTTTGGCCGATCGCGGCTCCCACTGGCCGCGGTTCGCTGCTCCAGGCCAATGGGGGCTGTGGGAAGCCCCTTATGCTGGCAAGCGGCATGCCAAAGGTTGACAATCCCTGATATATTTAATTATATTACACTCCTTGTGAGGGGGAAACACCAAAAAAGCCCACCACCGTATCATTTAACTTCAGAAAGGGAACTACACAAAAATGAAGAAACTAGTTAAATGGAAATTAAAAGGTACAGTCACAAAAGTGAAATGCCTACAAGCTGCATGGAAACTTTTAAAAAGCACCATAATAGACACTCAAATTAAATGTATATCCACATTAAAAAAACATAGTAAGATGACCAAAAAAAGTGTGATCACGGCTGCGATGGGTTTCTCTCGGGGTGCCACCTGGAACTGGGGTACCACTGAGCCCCCCTGACCCACCAGCCTGGGCTCCCTTTACACTGTACTGCTATGACAGGCTGCCAAGCCCTCTCCAGGCTCCAGCCTACACTCACCAGCACACATACAGGTAGGGACACATTCAGATGCTCTGACCAGCTACTGCATGGGAAGGCTCCAGTTAGGATACTTCCCAGCTACTCAGGCATGCACCCCTCTGGAGTATAAATCCACATTAGACTGTCTTGCATTGCATAAGGAACGGTACAGCATAAGCTCATGAAATTCGCCCCCTCCCTCCACGTGGAGAGGAATATACAAAGGCTTTCTGCCCCGAGTTATGGCTTCCATACTCTGGTTTTAGATAAAGCAAAAACAAGTTTATTAACTACAAAAGATAGATTTAAAGTGATTATAAGGGGTAGCAAACAGATCAAAGCAGATTACCTAGCAAATAAACAAAAATGCAAATTGAACTTAATATACTACATAGATCGGATATGAATAGCAAATCCTCACCCTAAGTGATGATATAAGCAGGCTGCAGATTCCTAAGGGGCAAGCTGCACTGGCTTGCAGCTTAGAATCTCCAGGTGTTCCATTCACAGGCTAAAAATCCCTTTAGCCTGGATCCAGCACTTCCCCCAGTTCAGTCTTTGTTCCTCAGGTGTTTCCAGGAGTTTCTTTGGGTGGGGAGCCTGTGAAGAACCACAATGATGTGACTCCCCTGCCTTATATAGCTTTTGCATATGGCAGGAACACTTTGTTTCAAAGCTTGGTTCCCATGCCAGTCAGTGGAAAAATACTGACATCCCAAGATGGAGTCCAACACCAGGTGACATGGTCACATGTCCCTGTAGTGTCACAGCAGCCATTACTCGGAGGCTGTCTGTAGCATCCTCAGGAAGGCTCCCCAGAAGCAGCTTATCTCCCACCTAAGTCCTATTGTTCTCCCAATAGGCCATTGCACTGAATAGGCCCTTCCCCACCCACTGTCTAGAATGAAAACATCTTGTCTAGTGGGCATTGCCCAGGTGTAAGCACATTTGAAATACAGATACATAGTCAATATTTCTAACTTCAGATACAAAAATGATACACGCATACAAATAATCATTCAGCAAAACAACCTTTTGAATGACACCTCACATGACTTACCTTGCATAAAATACATTAGGATTATGTCAAAATCATATCGTAATATCACCGTGAAGAATATGGGGTGCAGTGTCACAATGGCTAAACACCAAAAATAAAAGAAGCAGTTGGAGGCAAAAAGGCATCCACTAAAAAT
This sequence comes from Terrapene triunguis, assembly GCF_002925995.2. NCBI lineage: Eukaryota > Metazoa > Chordata > Testudines > Emydidae > Terrapene > Terrapene triunguis. The sequence goes on along the minus strand of NW_020664393.1, from coordinate 73,159,101 downwards.
TTTAAGTCAAATCCTACTGAGGAAAATAAAAAGGAGCATAAACTCTGGCAACTCGCATATAAAAGTATAATTAGGCAGGCCAAAAAAGAATTTGAAGAGCAGCTAGCCAAAGACAGAAAAACTAACAGCAAAAACAATTTTAAGTACCTCAGAAGCAGGAAGTCTGCCAAACAATCAGTGGAGCCACTGGACAATCGGGTTGCTAACTGAGCACTCAAGGAAGGTAAGGCCATTGCAGAGAAACTAAATGATTTTTTTGCATCAGTCTTCGCTGCAGGGGATGTGAGGGAGGTTCCCACGCCTGAGCCATTCTTTGTAGGTGATAAATCTAAGGAACTGTCCCAGATTGAGTTGTCATTCGAGAAGGTTTTGGAACAATTGGTAAATTAAACAGTAATAAGTCCCCAGAACCAGACAGTATTCACCCAAGAGTTCTGAAGGAACTCCAATCCGAAATTGCAGAACTACTAACTGGTATGTAACCTATCACTTAAATCAGCTTTAACGGATGCCTGCAGGCTAGCTAATGTGACACTGTGACAGGTTGGGTCACAGAGACCCCCTTGGGACTGTCACCTGATGTGCTGAGACTACGTGTGAGCCTGTTTTCTCTGCCAGTTTGCTAACAGTATGCAGATAGCAATATTTGTTAAAGTGGAGGTGTTTGGGCATTTAGCCACCAATGTCATGAGGCAGTGTGCCTTAGTTTCTCCTTCCACACAGCAGTGGAGGCCTGTTATGCTTTTGCTGCTGTGCCAAGCTTCCAGCCTGTTTACAGGTATAAGCTGAAAAGCAATGTGCTTGTGGGACTGTTTTGTCACCATCCCTAGCATGTACATACGTTTTCCCCAGTGTTATACATCTTTAAAGGGTTTACCATTAGTATTAACTTCTTTGTCTTGACCCACAGATGAAGTAGCAAAAGAGACAAGATTAACAGCAAATCTACGGCGGACAGGCTCTGTTCACACAATTTACCTTGTTCAGTGTCTATTGCATTTCCCAATTCCTTTGTATACCATGGTAGGAGTTTAGACACAGAGTCTCCTCTCTTTTTGGAGGAGGCTCTCAATTCAGGCATGTGTTTGAGGCTTTGACAAGGAAAGGGTGCACTGCAGCCATGCCTGCCCTCAGCCCCTCTCTCTGGGATTTCTTTGGGTTGGACCCCACCCCCTTGTGAAGCTTCCAAAATGCAAAGTTTTTCTTCCCCCAGCCTTGAAGAGACCTTGTTATCTTTTACAAGCGTAGCAGGAATAACATTCTTTAATGGAGTGCTTTGGATTGGTAAGATCCCCCTGGTCACTCCACTCTCTGTTCCCAACAGTCAGCTGGGTGGACTCTCCCCTCCAGGAGATCTGACCCCCAGTCTTTCCTTAAAACCTGATCCACAGGTGAGAGGTCTGGCATTTCAGATGCAGATTCTTCACTCTCCTCCTGGGGAAAAGCCTCCCTACAAAAGGTGGACAGACCCTCCTGACCCTCCTCACCTTCCATCAGGACTTCCCTCTCTGGGCTCCCCTCTGAGGCAGACACTCCTGTGTCCCCCAGAAGGGAAGATGACCCTGATCCAGCTGTAGGCTCACAGCTATCAGCTATGACAGACCCTTCACTGGCCAGCAAAATCCCCCACCTCTTTCACTCGGGTTGGGCTTGCTTCCAGCTACAGAGTCCTCGGGGTCTGTTCCCACTGCAGCAGTCGCCAGGACCCCAACTTCCATCTCTGGGGTGCATGTCTCTGTGCACCCCAGGGCAGGACCTGTCCCCTGCAGACCTGCAACTTCCTGGTAGTCAGCAGCTGGGAAGACCTCTCTGTTACAAGGTGGAAAATTCCCCTCCCCCTGGGAGATGATCACTGGACAGGAGCTGGCTCCATCCAGCCCCTCCAGCAGGGACTTGCCTTGAACCCCAGAGCTACAGGAACTGGTTACAACCGTCCCTGCTGCTACCGAGGAATTAAAGAGACACTCTGCTATTTCCCCAGCAGCACTTGTGACTTTACCCTCCCCTCTAGGGCTCTCAGACAAAATGGAGAGGCTCCCAGAGCCTTTCATATTCTCCCTCTTGTGGGCGGAAACCCCTTTGTTCTTCTGTGCAAAATCTCAGCAACAAGATGGAGTTTGTAGCCACCTGGGCAAGTCATTTGTCTATGAATGATTCAGCTTTTTGTAGGCCGACGCCATTGTTTACAGGTTAGTTTGAACGTTCCCAGGAAAGCTCAGATGTGGATTGGCATCTCCCAAATTCCATTGTCAGTTAAGTATTTCTTCATTGGGCACTTACTGAGAATAGTCCTTTCTCAACAAACTGACCAAATGCTTAACTGAGGCTACTTAGAATCAAACACATTGAGATACAAGTATATAGCCAATATTCATAACTTCTAATACAAAAATGATACACACATACAGACAGCATAATCATAACCAGCAACCTACAACCTTTCCATAGATACCCCACTTAATTGCCTCTGTACAAGACCTGGTGCAACCATAGGACTCTGGTTGCAACAATGGTCTATACGGTCACAGTTCATGTCAATAACATCACAGACAGCAATTTTTTTAAAAGGCTCTAGAGGCGATCCTGGCAATTACAGGCCGGTAAGCCTCACTTCAGTACCAGGCAAATTTGTTGAAACTACAGTAAAGAACAGAATTATCAGACCTACATGAGCACGATATGTTGGGGAAGCGTCAACATGTCTTTTATAATCATACCTTGCCAGTGTATTAGAATTCTTTGAGGGGGCAAACAAATGTGTGGACAAGGATGATCCGGTGGATATAGTGTACTTGAACTTTCACAAAGCCTTTGACAAGGTCTCTTACCAAATGCTCTTAAGCAAAGTACGCAGTCGTGGGATAAGAGGGAAGGTCCTTTCATGGATCAGTAACTGGTTAAAAGACAGGAAACAAAGGGTACAAATAAATGGTCTGTTTCCAGAATGAAGAGAGCTAAATAATGGTGTCCCCTATGGATCTGTACTGGGTCCAGTGCTGTTCAACATATTCATAAATGATCTGGAAAGGGGGTAAACAGTGAAGTGGCAAAATTTGCAGACAATGCAAAATTACCCAAGATAGCTAAATCCAAAGCAGACTGTGAAGAGTTACAAAGGGATCTCACAAAATTGACTGGGCAACGAACTGGCAGATAAAATTCAGTGTTGATAAATGCAAAGTAATGCACATTGGAAAACATAAGCCAAACCATACATACAAATGATGGGATCTAAATTAGGTGTTATCATTCAAGAAAGTAATCTTGGAGTCATTGGGGATAGTTCTCTGAAAACATCCACTCAATGTGCAGTGGCACTCAAAACTATTAAGAGACATTTGGAAAGGATAAATAATAAGAAAAATATCATAATGCCTGTCAAGGCTCCTTCCCCACTCTGAACTTTAGGGTACAGATGTGGGGGCCTGCATGAAAACTTCTAAGCTTAACTACCAGCTTAGATCTGGTCCGCTGCCACCACTCCCAATGTGCTAATTCCCTTCCCTGGGTAGCCTTGAGAGACTCTTCACCAATTCCCTGGTGAATACAGATCCAAACCCCTTGGATCTTAAAACAAGGAGAAATTAACCATTCCCCCCTCCTCTCTTCCACCAACTCCTGGTGGATCAAGATCCAACCCCCTTGGATCTAAAAACAAGGAAAATTAATCAGGTTCTTAAAAAGAAGGCTTTTAATTAAAGAAAAAGGTAAAAATCATCTCTGTAAAATCAGGATGGAAAATAACTTTACAGGGTAATCAAACTTAAAGAGCCCAGAGGACCCCTCTAGCCTTAGGTTCAAAGTTACAGCAAACAGAGGTAAACACCCTAGCAAAAGGTACATTTACAAGTTGAGAAAACAAAGATAAAACTAACAGGCTGTACTTACAAGTTTGAAATATGAGAGACTTGTTCAGAAAGATTTGGAGAGCCTGGATTGATGTCTGGTCCCTCTTAGTCCCAAGAGCGAACTCCCACCAAAACAAAGAGCACAAACAAAAGCCTTCTTCCCACCAAGATTTGAAAGTATCTTGTCCCCTTATTGGTCCTTTGGGTCAGGTGTCAGCCAGGTTACCTGAGCTTCTTAACCCTTTACAGGTAAAAGGATTTTGGAGTCTCTGGCCAGGAGGGATTTTATAGTATTGTACACAGGAGGGCTGTTGCCCTTCCCTTTATAGTTATGACAATGCCACTCTATAAATTCATGGGATGCCTACAGCTTGAATACTGTGTGACGTTCTGGTTACCCTATCTCAAAAAAAAAAAAAAAACCCACACATTAGAACTGGAAAAAGTACATAGAAGGGCAACAAAAATGAACCAGGGCCGGGTTCAATATCTAGGGGCTCCTTTCCATCGATACAACACAGAACTGGCTCGAGACGCACCCAGTACCTGGGAAAATTACACACCACCCCTGGGTGCCTCTGAGAGACAATACTTCCCCACTCACAAGCACAGAGTCTGAGTGTAGAAAAGAAACTTTTAATAAAAGGAGGGAAGTAACTCGGCATTAATTTGGGAAAACACCGCAAACAGGGTTCATAAACATAAACCATGAGCAAAAGACCCACCCCCAAGTAATTTGGGCAATGTCCTTATCCCCTCAGGTTCCTAAGTCCAGCAACCCAAAAGTCTCTTTAATGTGCCCATCCCTTCTCTGCACCCCACTCACAGTTGCTGTCCTTGGTCAGTGCAGACCCAGAGTTCAGAGGTTCATTTGCAGAGTTCACCTCCCACCCTGTGTGGAGGTAAGGAGACACCTTACTTGCTCCGCTGCTCAGGCACTCACCCACCGCCTCTCTCCACCAGCCGCCCTGCTTGGCTGCTTCCTGCCCCTCTCTGCCAGTCACCCTGATGGCTGCTCGCTGCGCCTCTCCACCTCCCCAGCCACTCGTTCACCAGCTGACTCTCAGTCACCTTCTGCTGCCACCTGCCTCTCTACTGTGACCTCTCCACATCAGCCTCTTAGTGATTTTCAGCTCTTTGGAGGCTAGGCAGAGACACTGCCTCCTCAAGTGATTTCAGCCCTCAGTGATTCTTTTTTAGCTTTTAGCAGTCTGGGCAGAAACAAAGTCCCACAACTGATTTCAGCTCTGAGTGAGCATTTAAAATAGCAAAAGAGGCTCCTAAGGAAGCCTCTTTAGTGCTTTCTTTGAGCAGTGGGGAGGAACAGGTCAAACCAGTCTAGAGAGAATCCACAATCTCCTGGCTAGAATATCTATCCCCACCCCCTCTCACTTTCACAGGGCTCTGGCATTCGAGTCCCTGGCTTAATGAGGTCCTTTCAGCTGAAGGTGACCCCCCTCATTTGGGACAGGTTCAGCACAGTCCTGCTTCCCTGTATTCCTACAATAATTACAACATTGGTAACAGCATTTCACTATCCCTGTGTTCAGTACTAAAGTGATTTGTAACCCAACACCAGCCAAAGTTGATTATTTTGAGCAAAACACTGCTCCATCTACTGGATATCTAAGCAGAGCAGGAGCAAACTGTATTTACATAAACACACCCAAAGTCTCTCCCCTTTCCAGCTAGCTTTCAGGGTAGCATTCATTCAGATCCCACATATCAGGAGAGATTAATAAGACTGGGACTTGTCAGCTTGGAAAAGAGATGACTAATGGGGGATATGACCGAGGTCTATTCCAATTAGATAAGTTCATGGCAGACAGGTCCATCAGTGGCTATTAGCCAAAATGGGCAGGGATGAAACCCTCTGACTGCCAGAAGCTCAGAGTGGACGACAGAGAATGGAGCACTCAGTGATTGCCTGTTCTGTTCATTCCCTCTGAAGCATTGTCAGAGGACAGGATATTGGACTAGATGAACCATTGGTCTGACCCAGTATAGCTGTTCTTATTACTTAAATCAGAGAATTGCAAGTCCAGTAATCGATAATAGCATTCCAAAAAGCCCTGGGAATCACCAATTTTTGTATGAGAATCATTTTGGGATTGGAATATTTTTCAATAAAGTGGATTTAGTGCTTGATTTGGGTGAAGAGAGGACAGATGTTGCAGCAGTTAGGGCATAAACCTGGGATTTCAGGAAGACCAGTTTTTAATTCCCTGTTCCACCACAGACTTCCTGTGTGACCTTGGGCAAGTCACTTACATCTGGTCTACACTAAAAAGTTTGGTTGACCCAGCTACATTGTTCAGGGCTGTGAAAAATCCACACCCCTGACTGACATCGTTAAGCCAAACTAACCTCTGGCGTAGACAGCTCTAGTTGAATGGAAGAATTCTTCCATTGAATCTAGTTACTACCTCTCAGGGAGGTGGATTACATTTACTGACAGGAGAACATCTCCCATCAGAACAGGTAGTGTCCACACTTGATGCTGTAGTGCTTTAAGTGTAGAGAAGCTCTTAGTCTCTGTGTGCCTCAGTTCCCCATCTGTAAAATGGGGATAATAGCCCTGTTCTACCTCACAGGGGTATTTTGAGGATAAACACAGTAAAGACTGAGGTGCTCACATACTATAATAATGGGGGCTATACAAGTACCCTAAATTAACAGCCCTGTAAAGAGGAGCTTTCTGTTATCCACAGAACAGGTACAACAGCTGCAGTGTAGGTGTCTCCACACCACCCTGCCAATGCATTTTTCCCCCAATATGGAAAGCTGCACATCTCAGGCCAAGAGGGCAGTTCAGGCTGTACACACAGTCAATCCTTGGCCTTGGGTCAGTAATAGGTTTTCACAGCACAACATACTGTGGCCATTCAGGACTTCATGGTACGGACAGTGACCTCAGGCCAATCTCCTCCAAAAGCCCACACACCCACACTACTTGGGCTGAAGGAGGAGCTTCTTTAGCAGAGCAGGCCAACATTCCATACGGCAAAGGAAAACACACCCAGTATGCAGTGCACTGCATGTGGCCTGCTAAGGCTACCAAAAGGAGCTAATTTAAGATGACACATTCTGTGACATGTATCCCCTAGGAACTGGATTGAAACCACAGGCTCATTTCACATAACCTGCTTTTGAAGAGCTGACGCTAATGGTGACAGAAAGGTCAGTGAAATGCACAATAATATTTCAATCAATCAATCTCTTTTGAACATCTAGGAATCTCTCAGCCCTTTCTGAGAGCCTTGCTGGAGCTAAGTCCCTTAAAACCCAGTGATTGAAACAAGCTACCTGCCTTCTAGTTTGCTTGTGTACATTTAAGTAACAGAGGTGTTGTTCTCAATGGCTTTGCTTTGATGGGGGAGAACAGACTAATTAGTCTATTATCAGAGGGGTAGCCGTGTTAGTCTGAATCTGTAAAAAGCAACAGAGGGTCCTGTGGCACCTTTAAGACTAACAGAAGTATTGGGAGCATAAGCTTCCCACTTCTTCAGATGCAAGACACTTGCATCTGAAGAAGTGAGGTTCTTACCCACGAAAGCTTATGCTCCCAATACTTCTGTTAGTCTTAAAGGTGCCACAGGACCCTCTGTTGCTAATTAGTCTATGTTACTAATGAAGTTCCTCTCAGGAAGATACATTTTCATGCTTCACTGCCCAGATTTTCGCTTCTGCTATAGTTCCTTGATGGCCCTGTTTAGGGTGACCAGATGTCCCGATTTTATAGGAACAGTCCTGATATTTGGGGCTTTTTCTTATATAGTCACCAATTCTCTCCCCCCCCGGTCCTGAATTTTCACACTTGCTATCTGGTCACCCTAGCCCTGTTATCTTGTGTGAAGGATTCACATTGTTATCAAAGCAGTTGTTAGTCTGCATGATTTGCTATGGGCAATAACTAGAACACATTTTTTCTGATGCTTTTTGGTTTTGCTAGTATCCATCAACCCATGGTCATATTTAGCTGATTTCCCAATAGGACCTACTCCAGTGGGTCTTAAATCACTTAGCTCAGGGGCTATTATTCTAAATATAATGGGTCAAATCCTACCTTCTGTGGGACTTTAGTTACTTCAGTGGACTGGTCAATGAGGAATTTGTCCCAGTCTCTTGCATTTTGTAACATGACATTCCCTCCCAACCTTGGTTTAAAATTCAAACACTTCTCTGTCCAATTCCCCATCAACAAGGGTGCACCTAACAAAAATCAACCTACATTTGGCACTAATTGGCCCTCTTGTTGGCCTTCTCAGAAGAGAAGCCAAGGGCCAAATGAGCTACAGCAGTGGCTCTCAACCTTTTCAGGCTACTGTATCCCTTTCAAGAGTCTGATTTGTCTTGTGTACCCCCAAGTTTCACCTCACTTAAAAACTTACAAAATCAGACATACACATACAAAAAAGTGTCACAGCACACTGTTACTAACACATTGCTTACTTTCTCATTTTTAATGTAATTATAAAATAAATCAATTGGAATATAAATATTGTACTTACATTTCAATGTATAGTATACAGAGCAGTATAAACAAATCATTGTCTATGAAATTTTAGTTTGCACTGACTTCACTGCTGCTTTTGATGTAGTGTATTGTAAAAGTAGGCAAATATCTAGATGAGTTGATGTGCCCCTGGAAGCCCCAGAAGTACACATACCCCTGGTTGAGAACCACTGAGCTACAGCACTGACCTATGCTCTTGCATGTAAAGGTCGTCTGCCTCTCCAGGTCAGTGTTGAGGCATATTAACAAACAAACCAGTGTGGGGAATCTTACACTGCCTCACATGTCCTCTAAATAAGTAGCAAAAAGGCATCTACCAGTGTCCAAAGCTGTTGACACAGCCTTAAAACCTTCACATTCAAAAACTCCATTCAAAATAAACCATTAAAGTCTAACTGTTTTCTTTCTTGTCCTCTTTGTGCATGTTCCTGTCTGTATATGGTGCTGAGTGTAACTGTGCATCTTTCTTTATAGGGGCTTAGTGTCTATTCTTCATCATTTCCCCATCTTTAGCATGTAAACTGCCTCTGTACCGAGATGCATCTCCCTCTATATTAGCACAATTTTGATATACACGTGGCTATACAACTGCCTCTATATAAGGACAATTTTGTGTAGATATATGCCATGAAATACACCTATATTGATGCAAACATTGCATAGGTAGAACACCTACCTGCTGTCAATATTGCAGCTTGTCATTCAAGGTTGCAATTATCAGCTTAGTGCTAAGAGGTAGCAGTGGTCTCTTCAATGTGGAGAATGACAGAAGTAATGAGTTTGACCATGGAATGCTCCAAATAGATTTTTTTATTCCTTCTTATTGAAGAGCAGGGAAAGAAAACGAAGAGAAAAATCACACCTTCAGATGGGAGGGGCTCGTAAGGCAAGGTGAAAAAGAAGCTTTAAGAGGCAGGTCAAAGAATGTAAGGCATCAGCCGGAGGCCTCATACTTTCACAATGAGACATTCAGTCTTGCCATGTTGATATCATTTAATCATCTGCTTTGTACATAATTTGCAGAGCCTGAACATTAAGAGAATAGACATGTTTCAAACAGTTCTGTCAATCTTCATATCCTGTAGGAATGAACAACCTGAACTAAACTGACAGTCTTCTACCACAGAGGAAATTGATCCAGCTGAGCAATGAAAGAAAAGTGATGTGGAGAGACAGAATTCCAGTCCCTTAAACCTCTTCATCTTCTCTTCTATTAAGTGCTACTATCACCTCTTTATTGGGGCCTGACTCAGCCAATAGCACTAGGCAAAAGAGTGTAGAAGGGTGTGTGTGTGTGTGTTAGAGAAAGGAATGCTCCCCAGGGGAGTGCATGTGCAGGAAGAGGTCTCGGGTGTATAGAGATTGCCTGTTAGAGGGCTTTCCCTTCACCTTCTCTTCTGGTTCTTGTCACACAGGCAGAAAGCAGAAGACCAGAAGTCCAAAGTGCAGACAATTCAATGTTTATTGGGGTTAATTCCAAACATGCATATCCATAGCTCTACACACCAGCACAGTTTGTTTCACAGTATTCTGTTCCCAGCTCCAACACTGCAGAGCATTTACCCCATGTCCCCCTTTCCTATTCCCACCTCATCCTTATCAGGCCCAAATATACCTGCAATGCACGCCCACAGTCCCACCCCTTACAACGTAGGGTCGTGTTCCATTTTGAGTCTGGGGTCTTCTACCCCTTTTGTACCCCATGGGAGGGGTAAAGAGTGAGGTTGTGCTCTGGTCAGGGATGGGCATTTCTTTGGTCTTTTATACCCGCCCCCCCAAGCCCTTGGCACCTCCCAACTGGTTGCTTGACTTTGCCTTGAGATAGGGGTTGAGGCAATCTTAAAGTGTGCTCTCAAGTAACACTTTAACGGCTCGTATCTGTTCCCATTGTACTAACAAATCCAGCTGACTAGGCAGAAGCAACATCATAGTGTCTTTGTCCCTTATTTACACATTTTAGTATAAGAGTATAACTCAAAATTCTATCCCAGGCTAACAAACAGACCTATATACTAACACTCCACCCCTTGGGACTCTCCTGCCCAGGTATCCCAGGAAAAGCATAGGACATATGGCAGAATATTTCCTGATAGGGCCAAGTATCAAGATGGAATGTACCGGTGCTCCATTTGCCCCACTGCTCCCTAAGCAGTATGGTGCCCTGCACCTTCCCTTGTACGGACATACTGCACATATATTCCAATGAGTGTGTCAGACTCCCCCTAGTAATGGGCCCGAGAAGGTTGGGTCCAAGTTATCTGCTTCACTTTGGCCAAGGACTGTTTACATTACTTATATGTGACAATTAGTGGTTGTACCTTTTGGGTCTGTGCCTCCCTTAACCACCATGGTATACATTGGTAAATTAGCACACTTAACAATAGGCCAATAGCCACAATAATCCACAGTACTATTGTCAGCCCTGACCATCGTAATATAGTCCAACATCTGGGCCACCACCAGAAACACTGCTTTTCCTCTTTTGAGAAGGGTAAGATCCTTTTAACACCCTTCTGGAGAATATATTTTTAATGTGTTCAATTGGTGGCAGTTGCATCAAGCTGCTCCTGCAGGTTTTGCTTGCCTTTGTCTATTTCATGAGTCCACTGAATGTCCACAGAGAAATGGGGGATTGTCCAAACCAGCTCGACCACTTGGTACGGAAGCAGGTAGTATGCACTGCTTCGATTGTCCACCGCAATGAGTTCCACAGATCCATTTGTGCACCAAAGTCCTGATGGCAGCATGTAAATGTGCATAATTCTGCCAGATGCTAGGGCACTTGTACTCCTAAGGGTTACATTGCAGAATTAGGTACACTCACAGCAGAACACTCTATATCCAATACATTACACCCAATCGTCCACTCCTTGCAACAGACCATTGGGTCTGCTCTTCCATGGCCATCAGGGAGGGGCACATCCAGATATTTTCTATGGACAATTACTTAACTGAATTATTGTCCAATATACACCATTCCTTCCTCCCCATCTATCCCCCAGTGGTTCCCAGCAAGCCCTTCCCGGTCTCTTTATTCCCATAGGACTTATTGGGACCACCTTAGTTTCCATCCCATTCCAAGGTACCACACTATCTATTACAAAGTGCTAGCCCCACAGCTGAGCATTTTGCATTCCCATACACACCTTCTCCCCTGCCCAAGTTAGCCTTTTGAAGCCACCCCCTACCCATGTCACAAGGTTTCCTGTCCACTGAATTAGCCACAGGCTCACCTCTGCCGCCCTCTTCCACCCCGTTGCAATTGCAGACAGCTGTTGTGCCAGTAGTTCATTGATTTGCTGCTGCAATGTCACATTTTGGCTTATCAATTGCTTGGTTACCCAACTGTCCCCCAGATTCCATACATCGAACCCTGTGGTTCCTGCTGCCCACAAATTCCTTTTCCGGCAACAATTCCATGTGTGTCCCCTCACCCACCAATTAAATTGTTGCTTCAACCCTTCTACGTATGTGCTGCAGTTGGGGGTGTATCCGGTCCACCCACCATTCTCTGGGGGTGTACCACCCATGTAATGGACTGAAAGGACACACTGAAAAGCACTAGTTGCACCTGCTCCCACACATTCACCTGTCAGGAAGATTTTCGGCTCCAGGCTGTGGCCATCTTCGATTAGGATTTTCCCATCTTGGCATCCAGAATACCTGTAGGGTTACATTAACAGCAACAATTGTGATTAGCAGCAACAATTGTTTCATCCAAAGCCAGGGAGTCCTTGGTTTCCCTTCGTGGGTCCACCTGTAAGATGCATGGAACACAATGTATCCATCCCCATTCTTAATCCCCATTCTGTGCATGCAATGAACCCATTTTCATTCTCCATTTTCCTATAGCAGCAAGCTGGGCCCCAATCAGTCAAGGACTAGGTAAGCCCCCCCATTTAGGAGCTGAGAATAGATGGTGTTCTCCTGAAATCCAGAAATCACTTGATCTTCCTGCTTTGGATAGATCATGCTCTCCAGGCAAGTTATACAATGCATTGACCTTGGCTGCTATATGTGTTAACCCTCCTTGTACAATATTCACCAGCTTGCCTGTAGAGTGTCTGAAAACAAAAGAAATGTGTCCCAGCCCCCTGGGTGGGGACAGATTATTGCTTAAAGATACCCCTTCCTTTTCCAAATCTTGCTGACTACAGGAAAAACAGAAAAATTACCTCCAGACTTTCCTTGTTTTGTTCTATAGGCTAGCTAGTGAATTATCCCACTGTTCATTCATGAGGTGGTGTACCTCAGTTCCCCCTCTTGTACAACAGACCTGGTTTCTAATGTTTTTTCTGCTGTACCAAGCTTTAAGGTTATTCACAGTGTGATAGACCCAGAACAGTAGAGTAGCAGAAGAGAGAGATACTGGCCACTGGCTAAATAGTTTTCTGTTCCCTGAGTGACCAGAGCAGGGGCTTCTTCAGGCTAATAGACCACCTGACTCCAATTAACCTGCTAAGAGTCAGGTGAGACAGTTAAGCACCTGACTCTCTAATTAAGGCCCCTCTGATGCTATAAAAGGGCTCACTCCAGTCAAGCCAGGAGGGAGGGGGAAAAAAGAGAGAGAGACACAGACTGGGAGCAAGAGGTGTGCAAGAAGCTGAGAGTGAGTAGGCGTACTGCTGGAGGACTGAGAAGTACAAGTGTTATCAGACATCAGGAGGAAGGTCCGGTGGTGAGAACAAAGAAGGTGTTGGGAGGAGGCCATGGGGAAGTAGCCCAGGGAGTTGTAGGTGTCGTGCAACTGTACCAGGAGGTACTCTAAACAGCTGCAGTCTGCAGGGCCCTGAGCTGGAACCTGGAGTAGAGGGTGGGCCTGGGTTCCCCCCATACCTCCCAACTCCTGATCAAACACAGGAGGAATTGACCTGGACTATAGCTTCTACCAGAGGGGAAGGTCTCTGGACTGTTTCCTGACCCATAGGGTGAATCTGTGAAGCGAGCAAATCTGCCAATAAGTGCAGGACCCACCAAGGTAGGGGAAAGCAACAGAGGGTCCTGTGGCACCTTTGAGACTAACAGAAGTATTGGGAGCATAAGCTTTCGTGGGTAAGAACTTCACTTCTTCAGATGCAAGGTAGGGGAGGAACTTTGTCACAACAGGTAAAAGCAGAGAGGCAGTATTACCATGAAACCTTTAACATGAGATTTGCTTTCAATTACCATTTCTAGCTTGCTTAAAATTTTCCCCAAAAATCATACACATTATCCATTATTACAGGATTACTCACTAGCATTT
>NW_020664393.1:73137083-73145485 GCF_002925995.2 Terrapene triunguis | reverse complement strand
CAGTGAAGAAAAATTACAGTGTAAGCAGGTGCCAGTCCGTGCCTGTGCCTCTCACATTTCATCGGTTTCATCCCAGGCCAGGGAGTCCTTAGTTTCCCTTCGTGGGTCCACCTGTAAGATGCATGCAACATAATGTATCCATCCCCATTCTGTGCATGCAATGAACCCATTTTCACCCTCCATTCTCCTATAGCAGCAAGCTGGGCCCCAATCACTCAAGGACTAGGTAAGCTCTCCCCCCCCCCCCCAATTTAGGAGCTGGGAATAGAGGGTGTTCTCCTGAAATCCAGAAGTCACTTGATCTTCCCGCCTTGGGTAGATCATGCTCTCCAGGCAGGTCATACCATGCGTTGACCTTTGCTGCTATATGTGTTAACCCTCCTTGTACAATATTCACCAAAACAACAGTAGAAACAGTACAACAACAAGACAAAACACACAACTCAATATTCGTCACAACAGTAGACTCATAGTGTTCTGGGTTGCTCTTCCACTAGCGCCAGCTTGCCTGTGAGTGTCTGAAAACAAAAGAAATGTGTCCCAGCCCCCTAGGTGGGGACAGATTATTTCTTAAAGATACCCCTTCCTTTTCCAAATCTTGCTGACTGCAGGAAAAACAGAAAAATTACCTCCAGACTTCCCTTGTTTTGATCTATAGGCAGGCTAGTAAATTATCCCACTGTTCGTTCATGAGGTGGTGTACCTCAGTTCCCCCTCTTGTACAACAGACCAGGTTTCTAATGGTTTTTCTGCTGTGCCAAGCTTTAAGGTTATTCACAGGTAAAAGCAGAGAGGCAGTATTACCATGAAACCTTTGACATGAGATTTGCTTTCAATTACCATTTCTAGCTTGCTTAAAATTTTCCCCCAAAATCATACACATTATCCATTATTACAGGATTACTCACTAGCATTTATCCCAGTTTAACATTGTGAGTTTGATTACTCAGAGCCACCTCAAGGCTTAGTATTGCTGACATTGCTTTTTTGTACATTCCACCCTGCCTTTGCTTCAGAGGTACATTGTCTTTTTACTTTTTGTTCCCCTGCTGCAGTTCTTAGCTGCTATTTACTACCAAAAAAGGATCGAGAATCTCTCCCCATTCTCCCAGTTCAGGCCGCCCCAGCCAGGGCCACATTCTCTGGTTCCTATTTAAAAAGATATTAAACTATTTAAAAAAAAGAAAAAAAAACCACATGAAAGGTACCCAAAGGGCTAAATGCTAAATACCAAAGCCACATCACACTAGCTACCCATGTCTGGCACAAGGATCTGTCAGTGTTGCAACTTTGAATGAGAGATTCAAATGGAGTTTTAGCAGCATTGTTTCTTTATTTAAGAACAAAAACCAAACCAATTTATCTTAAACCTACAAACAGGATTTTACAAACCATGAATGTTGGTTTAGGTCCTTAAAGTTTTACATAATACTCCTTGCTGCTATCATTTTTACACAACTGTACCCAAATTACATCCCCATCTTGTAGAATCGGAGGCAGTCAAGTTAAGTTCCAATAGAAACCCCTTACATTTCTTTAGTGATTTTGATTAAATCATATTTACAAACCATTCCTGGGGGAAGAGGGCCCATTTTTCTTCAGAATAGCTGTAAAGGCTTCTGGGGACAAAAACATAGTGGTGGTAGTAGCCACCTGACCCCCTTCCATAAACATTGGTTATTTTGGGGTTGGTCTGTCTCAGTCTCTCCTGTTGAAGCCATTTCACTTTGGGCCAGAGACCACGAAAATGACTCTAAAAACCAGTAGTTAGGGCACTCACCTTGGAGATGAGTGAGTCAAATTCCAGTCCCTGATCCAATGAATGTTTAACATCAATAAAAAAAACAGAACAGGAACAGGAAAAAGAACAGGAGTACTTGTGGCACTTGTGGCATATGCTCTAATAAATTTGTTAGTCTCTAAGGTGCCACAAGTACTCCTGTTCTTTTTGCGGATACAGACTAACACGGCTGCTACTCTGAAATCTATCAATAAAAAAAAAAAATCTTCATTTATCATCAGCCAAGAGGGATAAGGAAAAACATAGTCAAACTTATGAAGTGGGGAGAGTTATGCTGGGATCCTGATTATTTCAATAAGTGCTTGTCACAGGGTCACTCGCCACACTGGTGCCGCCTGCTGGCCGTTTCGGGAATTAGGTCTGGTTGGCAGGTGTGCCCTCAGGTGGTGGTGGCTCTACCGTCCTTGTCTCCACCTGCAGACCCACTGCAGTTCCAGTTTCACTGCCTCTGCTTTGTGGCACTGCCCTCCAACCGTTTCACAATCCAGGTTTCCCCCCTTCCGGGAGGACTCCTTCCACAACAAATCTAGCCACTCCTCGCAGCAGCTCGACAGTCCATAACCTGGCCGCTTCTTCAGCAGCAAGTGGGGGAGGGGGAGATCATGGCTTGCCCACTTCTCTGGGTCCCTGCTGAGGGACTCTATAAAGAACAGCTTCCCACTGCCCCCCCTTTCTTTTTCCACCAGTCTGTCTCAATTCCTTAGGCCACTTCCCTGCAGCCCCAGCACCTTTGGCTCCTCCACCTTCTACCCAAGGCCCCAGGCCTGCAAATCCTAGCAGCCCTAGTCACAGTGCTAGTCTCTGCAGCCTTCTAGAAAGCTGGTCCTCTCCCTTGGGCTTCCTGAAGCAGACTGAATGGTTCTGGCCTGCAGCTTCTTTTTATATGGGCTGGCTGGGCCTTGATGGGCTGTTCCAGCCGCCACCCTAATTGGCTGGAGCCACTGCCCTAATTAGCTGTTTCCTTGCAGCCCTCCAGTCTGTTGGGATCCTGGAGGTGGGCGGGCAGAGCCCACCCACTACTAAAGGACCTCCCCCAGCCTAAGGGGAGGATCCACAAGGTCCGGGATCTCAATTAAGTACGGGGGAGAACTAAAGATATAACAGGGACGGGAGTAAGGTCACAGGGCTAAATGAAGGGAACCGGACGGGGATACCGAGCAGAGAAACCCGGACAGCACTCGAAGGCGTCAAAGGAGCCAGCAGACACTGCCCAGAGGAACTCTGCCCGGATGCATGAGACCAGGGAGGAGCGGAAGTAGGCCCCACAGTCACAGAGCACCCCCTCATCCACCTTTCTCTTCCTGGTGGTGTAAATGGCTACTTGGGCTAGTGCCAGGAGGAGGTTGACAAGGAGGTCTTGCAACTTAGTGGGGCCACAGATAGGGTGTGCAAAGATGAACAAGTGTGGGGAGAAGTGCAGCCAGAACCTCAGCAGGAGGTTCTGGAGGAGCTGGAATAGGGGCTGCAACCTGGTGCACCCCAGGTACACATGCGTCAGGGTCTCCCTCACACCGCAGAAGGGGCAGGTGTCCAGCATGGGGGTGAACCACACCAAGAACACGCCCATGTTCATGGCCCCATGAAGGAGCCGCCAACTGATATACCCAGCGGGCCTCAGGACCAGGGTGGAGTATAGGCTGGCCCACCGGGGTGCCTCACCCTCCAGAGGCATTGCAGCCCTCTAGGCTGAGTTTTAACCCCATTAGGGCCAGTGTAAGGCAGACATCCCGTCACAGTGCTCATTTCTGCTGCTGACTAAACCTTCTGAAACACAGATCAGTTTTTAAAAAATCTTAATTTGATCCACCCAGAGAAGAAAGTGTCTCCCCTACACTGGATTTTCAGGTCCCACGCATAGAGCAACAATATGCAGGCTTTTAATCCCCCATGGCTCATAGATGTGAGTTAATTATCCCCATTTTCCTTATTAAAGAGACCAGTAGCCTGTAGACAGGTGGACAAGTGGTTCCATGACAGTGTTCAGTATCAAGTGAACTCTGTTTTCCAGGTGCTAATTCAGTAGAAGCACTTTGTCATTTTGATAAATGGGGGGGGGGGGAATAGCTCTCTTTTATGGACCCCCAGCCAGTCAGTAGCTATAGAATCCTCCTTAGCAGCTATACCCTATTTGCCTTAACTGTAAAGGGTTAAGAGAAGCTTAACCTGAGTTGGTACCTGACCAAGGGAACCAATAAGGAGACGGTACCCTTTCAAATTGGAAAAACTGCTGGGTGTGGGGGTTTTTTTCTTTGTCTCTCGGGCTGGACAGAGGGGAAGGCAGCAAGCTGTAATCTTTAAGCCAGGTATGGAAAATCATCAGCATCATACCTAGAAACTCCTCATTTGGAACCCCAGATATGTAAGTAGCACAGGAAAAGTTAAGACAGATGCGATTAGGAACCTTTTTGGTTGTTTTGGTTTGTGGATTCCCCTGTGCTAACCCCAGGTGCTTTTGTTTTGCTTGTAACCTTTAAGATGAACCCCAAGAAAGTTATTTTTGGTGTTTAATCCCTAAAGCCTGAGTTTTCAGATGTGTTTCTAGCTTTTTAAATAAAATTTATCTTTTTTTTTAAAGAATCCTTTGATTCTAAAGTCCATAGACAAGGGGTTCGTCTGTGCTCCCATTGCTAAAGCAACTGCTTGGTATTTTATTCTCAAGCCTCCCCAGGAAAGGGGGTGAAGAGGCTTGGGGGGATATTTTGGGGGGTTGGGGATTCCAAGTGACTCTTCCCTGAATATTTGTGAAAATCACTTGGTGGTGGCAGCAGTATCTGCCCAAGGCACAAGACTGTGCCTTGGAAGAGTTTTAACCTAAGCTGGTAGAAGATAAGCTTAGGGGGTCTTTCATGAGGGTCCCTATATCGGTATCCCAGAGTTCAGATTTGGGGGGGGTGTATACCCTGACAGTCATAACCAGATCTTTTAATGAAATAATGGAGAGAATCTATCATTGACAAATGCATGCAAGAGAGGTCAGAGCCTGGGAGGAAATGCACATTTTAGTTTGTTTTCCTTTTCCAAAACTAAAGATTTCCTGGGAACTAATGAAATAAGAGGTGAGTACAGAACTCTGAGATTTGCACCATAAGCTTTTCTTATCCCTGCCCATCTCCCAGGATAAACCTAACACACTACTGAACCAGATGCAAGTGCCTTTGTTACGCAGTGGACTAAGAGTGTAAGGAATACTGTCCAACTGATCAAATGAAATGTTGATCCTTTAACTTACGGTTCCCACATAGGTGTTTTGATTTACATTTAAAGACAGACCTAATTTTGCTTGAAAAGGGGGTATTTATTGTGGTTTAGCAACTATTCTTTAAATAAAATATCTATTACATCATTCAACTTCAAATAGGATTTAATTTTCTCTTTAGAGTGAATGTTGAGTCCATAGAGGTACTATATTCATATCTCTGACATGACAGGCCTAATATAATGAAACAATCCTAGTCTTCCAAAAGAAAAGAAAAGAAATCCAGACCTTTCAATGCAATATTAGAGCTAGTGGAATCTGCTGCTGGTCAGTCAGTTCTCTGAACCACAAAAAAATGTTTGAAAATGGAAAATATCAGCCATAACCCAGTTTATTAATAGATAATATATACACTATTTAAAAGTGGTCCTTATGTGGATGAGCTAGGTTCTATATGTCTGGTCTTTACGCCAGTGAAAAAACAGCATGTCACTAATGTCCCACTGGGCAACAATGAATATATTGTGCCAATATCTGGCTAATAAAGGACTGACTAATAGACACTTTGTGATTGCAGAAGGCAAGTCTTTAGAAGCAAAAAACATTGTCACAGGATCAACACCTGCTGGACCATGAAATAAAGCCTGCCTCAGCATAACTTTGTGTACGGATTCCTCAAAGGAAGTCCACATTCTCATAGGCCTGTTCAAGGAGGGTCAACATGTTCTTCATCTCAGCTGAGTGCTGGATGGTGCTTAGGTCCTTCAGAATACCTTTCTGGTCTTGGATTTTCAGAATCTCTTCCTGGAGAAGGAAGAAAGGAAGGAGAATGGGTGAGAGACATACAAGACATATCCATTTCACTTATGGCATGTCTACAGGGAGCAACACTGCACACTATGGGAGTGCGTTTCAAAAATCGCACCCCTGCTCCCAATGTGCATTGCTGCTATGTGTAGACAAGCCATTAAAAGTCCAGAGAAATTCCATCCAATAAGACTTTATTTCCAGTGTAGTCCCAGCTGTCTACAAGGTGACATGAGGATAGTGATCCTTAACACTTGGATGGAAATATCTCGCAAGGGACCATTTAAGAAACTTCTTTCTGCGATCAAGGATAGGCAGACAGTTCTTATTCAGAGTATTTTACAGACTATTCAAACACAAACACATTGCTCTGCCCAGGA
Source organism: Terrapene triunguis (assembly GCF_002925995.2). Classification (NCBI taxonomy): domain Eukaryota; kingdom Metazoa; phylum Chordata; order Testudines; family Emydidae; genus Terrapene; species Terrapene triunguis. The sequence continues at coordinate 73,139,301 of NW_020664393.1, read as the reverse complement.
GAGGGGAAATGTAGACAGTTCCTGGTAGAAAGGGTAATGTGGTTTCTGTTGTTTCCTCCTCATTGTCTGGAAGGTCTCTGAAAACATGGTGCCCTGTCCCTGCTCACCTGCAGAATGGGTGCTGTCAGGCTGTGCTTTGGGAGTTCTGGAAGACTGAGGACCCCTGTACCATTTTTCTGGAACACCTAGAGAAGCAAGAAAAATAAAAAGTGATCACAGATGCAAACGGATTCTTTACAGCCACCATCCTCCTAATTTCTTTGTCCGAAAGACAGAAATCCCTGATGTTTAGAAATCCTTGAAAATGCACACACCTAATGCCAGGTGTGTTTCTCCTACATAAGGCCTCTGCTGAGAGATCGTGTACTGGTTGGTTCCAGAAACATGCCCTCCTGGGATCAATGCAGCAAATCTTGTTATAAGATACCTTCTTAGCCTTGTCCTCAGCTTCCTCCAACCGGTTCCTGAGAGTCTGGATTTTGTCCTGCAGGCTCTGAATATTCTCGTCTGTGTTCTCAGCAGTCTGCACAGCTGTCGTTATTTCTTCCTGGGTTAAAATGAAAAGAACAGAACAAATACATTTAAAAACGGTTTATATGCAAAACATTGTGGTAGAGTCCCACCCAAACTGTCCCATTTTTAACTTCCCTGACAAACACAGATGCTCAAGAAAGAATCAAAGAACAAGAAATCAATAGAATTAAAGGACTGAAGTCTCATCTATCATGTGACAGCATTTGTATGAAGCAATGAAACAGCTCTATTACGACACGGCCATTGATCTCTGTCTATGAACAAGAAGTTTGGTGTAGTGAGGCGGTGTCGCTCTCCACCGCCCTGGAGAGGGACGAGCCCTTCCGGACACCGGAGTGGATGGAGCTAGGGAGCACTGAGCCCACCCCTCAGAGGGTCAGGGGGCGCCCCGGAAGTACAAAGGCTCAACCTCAGAACTCACTGGAGAGACAGCCACCAGGGAGGCCAGACACTGGCCTGGCCCGCGACTGGGAAGCCCCTGTGGCCCTAGGTGCACCCAAGGACTGGCCTGACCTGCCCCACGCCCGCTACTCGGAGGAGTTGCCGGGCCTGCCCCACACCCTCTACCCGAAGGAATTGCCGGGCCTGCCCCAAGCCAGCTACCCGGAGGAGTTGCCGGATCTGCCTCTCGCCAACTACCCTGAGGAACCCATGGTGCTGGACCCCCCGGAGGACACCACCGTGACCCAGGTACCAGGAGGGGGAGTCTGGAAGTAGCCCAGGGGCAGCCGACCCTAGTCTGGCTGCAGCACTGCCAGAGCCCGTGTCAGTGTGTTGCAGTCAGGATCCCCACTGACACAGCAGCGGGTCTTCTGCTGCTGCTAGGGCCCCGGACTGGGACGCAGTGGAGTGGGAGGGCCTGCGTCCCCCCTGCCACCCAATTCCGGGGTGGCAGTCTCCCCCTCTCCCAGGTCCCTTGGAGGCCTGGGCTCATTGCTACTGTTTGCATTGCTACTGCTCAGCCCTGCCTGATGGCCTGAGCGCCTGACACATTGTTGCCCTACCCTGACCCAGGGCCTGGGCTTATTGCTAATGTTTGTGTTACTATTGCTCAACCCTTGCCTGAGGGCTTGAGCACCTGACTCACTGTTCCCCCAGCCTGACCCAGGGCCTGGACGTACTGTGCTTATTTCAGTTGCCGCAAGGGCCGCCGAAGGAGACTCCCATGGCCGGACTAATTCCCCCCAGGACATCAACAGTGTATAGTGAGGCGGTGTGGCTCCCCGCCACCCCAGCAAGGGACGAGCCCCGGCTAACCTCTTTACACTTGGATTCAGTTCAAGCATGGAATTAAGACTCCAGTCCCACCTTCTCCCAGCCCCACAGTTGCTCTTCTGTTAGAAACAGCTTGACTGGATGAGCCAAATAAGCCAGATAAGCTCCTGTTAAAATACCATGACGACAGCCACCTTATGCATCTACGTGAACTCTTCCAGGGGAACCAGAGAGGAAGACAAATGCTTTGAGAAGTTGAAAATGATATTTTAAATAATATTTGTGTAATAGAATGTCAGGTTCTACGCAGAGATGTTGAGTTCTTTTGCTGACTCAATGACAGACAGACCAGGTGGCTCCTATTATCTCCAATTCAGAAGGAGGTTATTTCTGCCTCAGAAAGAAACTCAAAGGGGAAAATCCCTCTGAACAGCCAGCTCAGGGTTATGTTTTGATGTTGCCACTTAAG
>NW_020664393.1:73113528-73136683 GCF_002925995.2 Terrapene triunguis | reverse complement strand
CCTGCCTAGAAAAGCTGCAGGGAAGCAGCCAATCAGAGCTCAGCAGGCTCAGTTAAAAGGAGTTACTGGGCCTGAGCAGGTCAGTTGCTGGCTGGAACCAGATGTGTGAAGAAGAACTGGAAGGCTGTGAAGTTCCACAGGTAAAGAGGCTTGAGAGAGACCCTGCTCAAGCAGGGATAGGAGTGTGAAGCTCTCCATGCAGAAGCCTGGGAGAGAAAACCATGACTAAACGGGGGCAGAGATTGTTACAAGCTCTCCAGGAAAAGAGGCCTGAGAGAAGACCCTGAGAAATTAGGGCGGAGACTGAGAAATTTTGCAGGCAGGGAGGTCTGGAAGAAAAAGGGAACAGAGAGGTGATGAGACCAAGTGGGAGGCAGCCCAGGAAATCCAGCAGTAACTATTAAAGGGATGCAGTACACTCACCTTATAGTATTTTCATATAAACCACATTTCCCTAGTTTTCTTATGAGACTGTCATGTGGCATAGTGTCAAATTCCTTACTAAAATTAAGTTATCACATCTATAGCTTCCCCCGTACCTCCATCCACTTGTAACCCTGTCAAAAATGGTTGGTTTAGCATGATTTGTTCTTTACAAATCCATGCTGGCTATTCTTTATAACCAAATTATTGTCTAGGTGCTACAAACTGATTGTTTAATCATTTGTTTCAGTATCTTTGCAAGTACTGAAGTTAGGCTGACTGGTCTATAATTCCCCGGATCGTCTTTGTTCCCCTTTGTACTGTGATGCACATCAGAATTTTTTTTTAATGAAGTGCCTGATAAAAGAGATGAATAAGACCTGGATTGAGTGAACCTTGACTGAATTTCCTCCTCATCCCTGGAGACCGTAGTCTCTCCAGTGCACAATTGGGATCCTTCAATGCAGCAGTGTGAAGTGAAGATCAGGAATGAAAGAACATGAACACCTGAAGTTCCCCTCCCATCACTAGAGTAAATGGTCCTTCCATTGAAAGGTTAGAATCTATTGGGGAGCAGAACAAGGATTTATCCCATACCCCCTTTGCCCCCATGTCTCCCTTACCTGTAGTAGTGCCACAGCCTCTTCATTGGATGAGAGATTCTGTTTCTCTGCCACCTTAAGACTCAGCACATTTTTCAGGTTGCTTAGCTTCCCAATAGGCACCTTCAGGGTCTTGTAATGTCTTAGAAGCCTTGATTTTATTAAAAAAAAAAAAAAAAAAAATCACGTGTTTGTTCCTGAAAAAACAAGGTGACCCACTAAAGACCTGCATAGGGAGAAGGCATGTTCACCATATACTCCCAGAGCTGCTCTCACTGAAGTAAAGGGCCCAGAGTGTTAAAGAAAAAAGGGAGAGTGGGCTGAAATTCTCTTTCAAGAGTGATGTGGTTTAGATGCCTGAGCACTGAACTAGCAGCCAGCAACTCCAGAGGTCTTATCTTGGCTATGACCATGTTGTCTGCTGTGGTCTCACTTAATCCCTCTGGCTCAGTTTGGCAACTATAAGGTTAAGTAGGTTAGTACTATTCTCAGGTCTTTGTTAAGATTAATTAATTTTTGTGAAGTGCTGTGGAAGTGCTTAGTGTTATTATTTATAGAGCCCTGCAAATCCGCGGATATCCGCTTTATATCCGCGGATGCAGTTGTGGTGTTTACCATCTTTACAGATCGGATGTGGATCAAAGTTTTTGTATCCATGCAGGGCTCTAACAGTGAGATAGGGTGCTGATGCGGATACATATAAAAGGTGGAGTGTGGATCGTATACAAATTAATTATTGCAGATGCTGATCAGATACAGATGCAAATTTTTGTATCTGCGCAGGGCTCTAATTATTTAAACCAAAGAAGATCAATTATGACATGTTATTTGATTTTTTCACTGAGGATTCTGATGCTTAAAACAAGTATTCGTAATGGTTCATCCTTTAGTTTTGCTAATGCTTTGTATCTTTGCTCAGTCATCTTTTTATCATCTACTAAAGCCAAGACTCTTTTTTGGTGGGAGAGAGGGGGAAGAGAGGAGAAGGAGCTGGAATTGCTTATAAATGTCCTTATCTTTTTAAGACTGGATTATCACAAGTCTTTACTGCAGTAATGTCTAATTATAAAAGTTCAGGATGGAACTCATACCCAGCCCATATTCTTACAAGCACTGACCTATGTCAATAAATTATTCCCATCATAAAATATTTACATTGGCTCTCAGTAAATACAACTTGAACCTGTTGTAGTATTTGCTTACATAAAAATAACTAAATAGCCTTGGATTTAAGACCAACATTATAACCCCCGTTAGTTACTGGAGGTCAGAATCAGTATCCTATTTAATTGTTCTTGATATAATATAAAGGTACTACGAGCTAGGGTTATGTTGTGGCTACGCTCCTGGATATGAAACTTACTTCTAAGTACGATCTGCGCTGTTCTGATCGTTTCACCATTAAAATAAAACTAACTAAGTGCTTATGCGCAGCACTTTCTGTTTCCCAATTTGGACCCTTTCATTTGAGTAACTTTATACAGTGTCCTGTGCCTTTGTTAAAGATACTATATAGATACATGTCGGAGCAAAAGCTTTATGCCTGTTTTCAAAAGTGGCCATTAATTTTGGAGATGCCTTGATTTTTGGATGTCCAGTGTGAAATAACTTGGTCTGATGTTAAGAAATGTTAAGCTCCCACAACTCCCCCTGAAGTTAATCAGAGCTGTGCGCATTCAGCACCTCCAGAAATCAGGTCACAGTGTCTCAAGTTGGTATTGGCCTCTGGCAGTAGCCAGTAATCGCCACTTCAAAGGAAGACAAATTTTTCACAGTATAACTGGATACCTGAGCAATGAAGTACAAGAAGGCTGCACCTTATGCCCAACACATGAGATTACCCTTCTCCACGCATGCTATTAATGGTCACAGCTCTTAACAACCTGAGCGAGGTGGTTTTTTTTTTTTTTTAAACTGCTGATGTCACAAAATGATGGTGGCTCTAAATTGCCAAATTCAATATCTCACTTTATAATACAGTTCTAGAGCATACAGTTCATTCCAGCAGCTCCCAGGAATGCTGCCTGAGTGCCTGTTGCCTATATAAGGTGGTTAAAGAGAGGCTCTGCCACTTTGAACAAATCTTGATCATCCACTTCAGCAGATATGCTCTTGAGGTTTCCCTTTCTTGATCATACAGCAGCTTCCCTCTGATAGATTTCCTAAAAATGACAGCTCCCAGGATTGAAGGAACATTTCTAGGAATATGTTACAAAGTCACTGAGAGCCCTTGGGTCTCTTTGTCATACCACTCATTACCTTTCCTTCAGAAGGTTAAGGTGCTTTTGAATGTCATCTTTTTCTTGTATTGATTTACTCAGAATGGATCTAGAAGAAGGGAGAAGCAAAGTGTTAATTTCTACCACAGAACCTATAAGTAGAAGGAACTTCCTGGAATGGGATTATATGATCAGCAATGTCACACAAGACATGACTGTCTGGCAGAGCTTCCATGAAATAATATTGCTGAACTGCAAATGCAGCCATTTATGCTGTCAGTTTACCTGGGTATGTCTTTATTTTTCCACTATCTATTAAATGTCTCAAGGCCTCTTTCTACCCCAGGCTGAGAACGCCTTCCAAATCTCATCTCATGCTTTCCAAATGAAGAGTTCCAGTGCCAGATGAACCTGATGTCATGTGCTACAATGTTTAGAATCCTCAATAACTGATTAGTTGCTCGGACACTTTCAGAATGATTTTTTTTTACTAGCTATTACATTAAGCATCCTAATTACTTGAGGAAACAGAATGAGATTCTTGGTCTTATGTGTTTGAAGCCTTGGCTGAGGTATGGGATGTGGTGGTGCTTGATACTTGCAATATTACTGAATCCATCATGCCTCCCAGGTGGTCGATGCTGCTGTCTGGGAGTGGCTGCCAGGCTGCTGTTTTGCCGGGGGCCAACTTCACCTTTTTTGTGCCCCAAGAACCTGTTTTTGTTGGTACCAGAAAGAAAGAGAGAAGGAGAAACAGTCAAGGTGTGACCTATTAGACTTGGATAGAAAACTTTATGGTAAATCAGTTACTTCTCTGACCCCCAAATGACTGAGCTATCAACTCAAGAGCAGATTTTCTGCCCCAAAGAAACAGCATCTCAGAGCTGTCCACACTGTCAGTAGTAGTTATTTGTAAAGCACTGACAGTATGTTTGGTGATGTAAAACACACACAAGATATGTGGTCCCTGCCCTAAGAAGCTGCCATTCTATTGTGATTTCCTCCCAACATAATTGATAAAACTGGTGAAAGGATTGAGAAGTAAGCCCATGAGGATCCATTTTGGCTACTGGTCCATAACACATCCCCCTCCCCAGTGACACTTGAGCTACTGACATTAGGCACTGCTATATGACTGACTCAGGTTCGATTTCCAGCCCTGATTTCTAAACGGATGGATGCAGAAGAGGTTGGAAGTGCTGCAGAGATGGCATGTTTATTCGAGAAGGGAATGTTTTCTGTCACTTAGCAGTGACTTCTGCAGACTGATTAAGGAGCTGTTTTAAAGGTTCTAAAGGGAATACTATCCCATTTAGATGGTAAACTCGTGAGTAAGGCTACGATTTAGTCACGGGTATTTTTAGTAAAAGTCATGGACAAGTCACAGGAAATAAACAAAAATTCACAGCCCGTGACCTGTCCATGACTTATATTGGGGGGAGGGGAAACACTGCTGGGGAGGGGGGGTGCCTGGGGCCAGCGGCTCCAGCTGCCGGGGGCCACGGACCGTGGCTTCTCTGGCCAGCCACCCGCCCGGGGGCCGTGGCTGCTCCAGCAGTGGCTGGTGTGGCTGGCCCCGGAGCTGCTCCAGCAGTGGCTGGTGTGGCTGGCCCCGGAGCCAGCTGCTTGGGCGGCCCGGGGGTCAGCCACGCTGGCACCTGCAGAAGTCACGGAGGTCGCAGAAAGTCACGGAATCAGTGACCTCCGCGACCGACATGGAGCCCTACTCTGGAGGGCAGGGACCTTGTCTACTTATTTGTATATTAAGCACCAATAATCCAGTAGCCATCAAGGGATCAGGAGCAAGTTAAAATGAGGACCCTTGTGGTCCCGATAGACACACACAGGCCCCACCACAAGCACTCAATACAAAAGAAACATACTATTTGGAAGTAAAATCATATATTTTAATAAAACATAGAAATGCATCTTGGCTAAGGTTATACAGAGGATAACTTATTTTTTGTCATGCACAGAAAAAAATTGAGGCCTATTTGCAATCATATTTTGATAAAACTTATGAGTTATTTCCTGTTCTCAGTGTTGCTTCAGAATATGGATTTATGGGTGAAGCACTAAAATATTGATGGGATACAGACATGTGGAGAAAATAAGGAAATTTGTACCTTCAGGAGACTGCTCCCTCTGTCGCTTCTCTCTCTTCTTGGCTGGCTGTGTGATCTGGTAAAAAGGAAAATTTACACCAGAGAAAGAAATGTGTACAGGCAGTCCTCGACTTTATGATGTTTGACTTACGACGAAGGACACTTACGATGCTTCTGAATTGACACCCTGATTCGACTTACGACAGTTGGTTTCGACTTTACAACGCTCAGTCCCACAATAGAGTGGATTGCGATTCCGAGTTACGTTTCGACTTGCGATGCAATTTTCAGGAACCAATTGTGTCGTAAGTCCGAGGACTGCCTATAAATGTTTTCTGGTGCATGGAACCATCCACTTGCTTCCAAGGACCAACTTTGTAGTAAGGACTGAGAAGCCATTTGAACACCTGACAATGGCATTTGCCTCTCCTGTAGTAAAGGCTTGTTTTCTGCCTTGTGCAGCCATAGTCATTCAGCACACATTCTCAAATAAGAGCACATCTCACACAAGTTGTGCAGGCTTCTTTCAGTCTTAAACAGGAGGAAGCAACTCATAACCAGACCTCTTTAGCTCTCACATTACAGAAGCAAGTCTGCGGATGAGAAAATGTATGGGTTTATTTCTCCTAATCTCTTTTCAACAGCATGGGACCACGCTGCTCATAAGGCTGGTTGTGACAAGGAGCATCTTTCAGATAGAAAGCTGTCGGTGTCAATCTCGTGCCCTGCAGACCATGAGCCAGAAGTGATCTACTTTCTCCAAGGAATGACTGAGCTAAGATTTTATTGCTCTAATCACGTAGTCACTAATCAGTTCTAGAATACATCCCTTTAATAGATGAATAGCCAGTTCTGTTTCATTAAGCTATGGGACTACACTGCCCCCTCCTGACCCATCACATAAAATTCAGATATCTATTTCCTACAGGCCCTGAGGATTTTCTCATGTCTTTTCCAGCCCGTCTGTGTGTTGCAGAGAGAAGGGGTGCCCATCTTGAACAGACTGGATATTTGCTCAAGTTAAGCAAATATTCAAAGAAAAGCTCTCCTCCGCACACACATTAGAAAAAGGACGACATATTCTGTCTTCCCACTTGAATAATTTTATTTCTTTGGGCTGATTAGTCTGAAATTTAATTACCTCTTTCTCTTGACTCTGTTTTTGTCCTCCATCTGCTTTTTTGCTGGCAGGTTCTGGGTGCTGCTGTGACTTGCTCTTCTTTTGTGCAGCTCCTTCTCTAACAGACTTCCCTGCCTTAGGGGGACGAGCACAATGATGTTTCATGACCTTTAAAGCAGTGGGGAGAGAAGTAGAGTCAACAGAGATGTATAATCTATAAAGAAGTGCAAAACACACACAGCTATTGAACAGGAAGGCTGTGTTGAATACAGCATAACCTTTTGTGTATTTGAGTGCTTTGCTCCCTTGGTAAATGTCTCCACTTGCTGCCTGATGGAGAAGCCATGGGATATTCTACACGCACCCACACACACACCCTTGCTCCCAATTACTCCCCAGATCCATTAGCCAACATTTGTTTGTTATATGATCATAAACACCAACGTCATGCCTGTTACAGGGGACTATTTACATTACATCCTCCTCACACCACTTCTCCTAGGCAGCTCCTACTCTGACACAGGGGATGATGCAACTTTGCCATGGCTTCTGGCAGCAACTGTCATGACACGGGAGGCGATGTCATTATGCTGAGCCTTGCGGCAGTGATTGTCGTGACATCATGGACAATTAGATCCTTGCAGGGGGGACTCTCATGACTTCACAGAGATCATGTCATTGCACTTTTTCGCAGCAGCTACTGTCATGACATATGGAAACGATGTTCTTGCAGTGGAGATCATCACGGCTTGGTGCTGGGTCTCCTGCAGTGACTGTCATGATATAAGGAACTGTTGTGATAGTAGGTAGGACTAATCCAGGGGTTCTCAAACTGGGGGTCAGGATCCCTCAGGGGGTCGCGAGGTTATTACATGGGGGGGGGGTCACGAGCTGTCAGCCTCCACCCCAAACCCCGCTTTGCCTCCAGCATTTATAATGGTGTTAAATATATACAGAAATGTTTTTAATGTATGGGGGGGGTCACACTCAGAGGCTTGCTATGTGAAAGGGGTCACCAGTTCAAAAGTCTGAGAACCCTTGGACTAATCTGAGTGATTGGGGCCCCTTTTGGGTGGGCTGAGAGTAGGGTGACCAGACAGCAAGTGTGAAAAATCGGGATGGGGGTGGGGGGTAATAGGAGCCTAAATAAGAAAAAGACCCAAAAATTGGGACTGTCCTTATAAAATCGGGACATCTAGTCACCCTAGCTGAGAGAGGTATGGCCATAACCATACTGTCTGTGACTGGAGGGGCTCCCTAAAGTTATATGAGAGAGACTATATCTCCCAGCATGCATTGCCACCCCTGGTCATAGGACGCTTACTGAGGTGGGCGCATTGCATGCCGGGAGATGTAGTCTTGGCCACCTGAACGCCCCTTCTCACTTCATAGCTACCTGATGCTGTCGCGTTGACCGACCACACACCCCTAGAAAAGTCCCAGCGCGCGGCCCGTCTCGGCCCCTCCGAGACTCACCGGTCCTCCTCAACGACCCCACAGCCAGTCCAGGTGCCTGGCGCAACGCCGCCGAGCCGTTAGAGACAACGTTCCCGCGCTGCAGCGCGCATGCGCACACCGAGGCCAAGCCAGCGTCCCTCCTAGTGCACAGGCGCGTGCGCCTGCGTACTCGGCTTTGTTTGGGTTTGTCTGGGACTGACTCGCACTCGCACCAGGAAGGGGGGTAAGGGCATGTCCACTGGGGAGCGGGCGCTCGCCGCTCAATCCCCTCCCCCATCTTTCCGCCCCGCGCCTCAGGGGCCCCCCGGCCGGTGTGAAACAACCCGCGACGTCCCCAAGGCCGTTGTCAGGGCCCCTCCCTCGGGCTGCTCGCGAGGCCAGACGCGCCCTTCGCTTTAACCGTCCCGCACGGGGCAGGATCCCCGGAGTCCCCTGCCCAGCTTCGCCACGGCTTTCCCGGGGTGCGGCGCCCAGGGCCGCGCCCGCTAACGCACCCCCCGCCCTTTCTACCGCGGCGCCGTCGGGCCTGTCACCCCCAGCTCCTTTGCCGCAGGGCTGCCGGCCGCCCCCCGATCTGTAGCTGCGCCTTTGATTTTCCTTCCGAAGGGCCCCGCTCGGCGCTTGTCTACTGAATCCCCTCTCGGTGGTGTCAGTGCTGGGGGGCGCGGGGCAGTTCGGGACTGAGATGGGTAACGCCGAGGGGGGTCGTGTGGGGAGATGAGTGTTGGAGGCATATAATGCCTGGAGTGTGTTTGTTTTCACAGGCCAAGTAAGTTCTCTTCGGGTTCCTATACCACGTTCATTTTACTCCCTTTATAGTTGTGCTGAGGTTGAGTGTTTCTTTGCAAATGGTTAAAGCAGGGGAGTGGGTTCCATCCTTTACTGCTGGCCGTGACTTGCGGTTGGAATTTAGGCAAGCCACTTAACTGCTGCGTGACTCAGTTTCTCTATCCGAGCTTGTCCCATGAAAGACAATATGGCAATGCAAAGTATTTATTTATATACTTCCAGTTTCCTCAGCTCTTCTCACGTTGGTGACCCACACAGGAAGACATGTTGAGGGTCAAGGGTGGGCTTCTGCGCCTCTGGCCACACCACTTCAAGATCACGTGCTGCGCCCTGCACCGGCAACCTCTGCATCCAGAGTGGGCTGCTATGGCTAAAAAGCAGCTGAAGGGCAAGAATCCAGAGGAATTGATATGGCACACCCCAGAAGGAATTGCCATCAAGCCTTTGTACTCCAGAAGGGACACAGAAGGTGTTCCTGAGGAGCTGCCAGGAGTGAAACCTTTCACTCGGGGACCCTATCCCACTATGTATACTTATAGGCCATGGACTATCCGCCAATATGCTGGTTTCAGTACAGTGGAGGAGAGCAACAAGTTCTACAAGGACAACATCAAGGGTAAAGCTAACATTTACCTTTCTACTTCTGCCTGCATAAAGGCAGCAACCTGGATGCATTCCAGGTTCAGCCTAGCAAGGATAGCGCAGATATCATGGAACAATTTAGTCTTGTGTCATGTCCCTATAAGGGACAAATTTGCTGTGGAAAACCTGCTAGTTTTTTTGTCAGTTTTAGTTAAACTTTTAATACTCGTTCATCCTGGCACTCTAGATTTAAATATTATACTGTGCATTTTAAATATAATTACATTAGGGATGTAAATACCATTTTAAAAGTTAACTGTTTAAACTATTAATATTTCATTTAAATGGTTAACGGATCCAGCCAGCCGGCCCGGGGGCTAACGGTTTAGACAGGTTAACCGGTAAGACTAATGCTGGTTAACCGGTTAACATTTTACATCCCTAATTTACATGTTAAGAATACCTGATGGCTTAGCTCGGCGCATAGTAGGCAAGCCAATTTCCCAGAGATGACATTTTCAGGTTTTTGAGAGCAGGTTTTCCAATATTTCTTCAAAGTGTTAAATTTCCTAACAAATCTCTTCTATACAATGAAATAATATACTGTTATACAATCTGGATGTCAGAAGTAATTCAGCCACTGCTGAAATGAGCTACCTGGGCTCATTCCACCCCATCTGATTTTTTTGCCAGTAATACAACCCAAAAATTTTTTGAGGGGAAGGGCAGTATAATTTTACCAGTCAAAACAATAGTGAAAGTCCCATTAACTAAAAAGTTCCAAATACAGAGTATTTATGTTTCACAAATTGTTCTTCAGAAAGGCTTTTTTGTATAAAATGTTGTCCTCAAACCATAGGTTTATCACAGAGCAAGAATGCTACAAATACATTTTTATAAAAGTGTTTAAGTGGGAGTCTGACCTAGTCGTTGGCAAATGAATTTGCAGTCAGGGTTTTTGGTATTCCTGGTTCTGCCATTGTCTTGCTGTGTGACCTTGTCATGTCACATGTTTTCTTCACTACGTGGGTATATTAATGCTTAACCACCTAACCAGAATGTTGCTAAATTATTTGGAAACACTCAGTGAAAAGCTCTGTATAATTGCACTGCATGCTGGTGGAGTGATGATACTCTCAAACTAGCAACAATCCCCAAATTGTTGGATGTTTCTGCAAACATGATCAGCAGTGAAAGAAGTTTACATCAAATTTCTATCATTATGTTTCAGAGATGACATTCCCGTGAGATGAATTGGGGGCAGTTCATATCTCTCTGAGAACTTAATGTTGAATCTTCTACACCAAGTGCAAATACAGGAGGAAGAGGAATCCTCCTCCAAACGTAGTGCTTTGACATGGAGCGGTTATATACCCACTTCACTGCCCCTAGTACAGTTCATGGGTTTTAGTAGCAGCTGGTATGTGGAGAATATAAGATTCTGGATCTAAATGGTAGTTTATATACTGGCCGCTCCATGATACTGCCTGTGTAACACCATTAAATTCCCCATTCATAAATTCTACGGTCGGAAGAGACCACTGTGATCATCTAGTCTGACCTCCTACATAACACACATGACATGGTGCACCACTACAGAGCTTGTTTCTGCTCCCCAGTGGAACCATGGCAACTCCAGGCCTTTAACGTTTCAAGCTTTTAATTCCCTACTTGGTGCCAGCGTTTGGCCCTAAAAGCTATTTTTTCATTCTCTGACCACAGACTCAGAGCTGCATTGAAAACAAGATTATCTTTACTACAGTAAGAGTTAGAAACTTTTGAATGAAAGTTTAAATTCCACAGAAACTAATAGACCTCCAGAGAAGTTTGAAGATAGCCTGTGACACCACAAATTGGATCAGTTGAGACCCTGACTACGTAAAATAAAGTTAATTACAATTCCTAAAGCAAACCTGTTTTACTGTTTGTTTTCATGAACCTAGCTGGCCAGCAAGGATTGTCAGTTGCCTTTGATCTGGCAACCCACCGTGGCTATGATTCAGACAATCCACGAGTCCGTGGTGATGTTGGAATGGCTGGAGTTGCCATTGATACGGTGGAAGACACCAAGATCCTTTTTGATGGAATTCCTTTAGAAAAAATGTCAGTTTCCATGACAATGAATGGTGCAGTAATTCCTATCTTGGCCACATTCATCGTAACTGGGGAAGAACAAGGGGTGCCTCAAGCCAAGCTTACTGGGACAATCCAGAATGATATACTCAAAGAGTTCATGGTCCGAAATACATACATTTTCCCTCCAGAACCATCGATGAGGATCATTGCTGACATCTTCCAGTATACATCAAAGGTATTCTTTATTTTAATTCACTTCTATTATATTATTTATGCAGTGCTCAAATGTGCACAAGACACTTTACAGAACAAAGAGAAAGATACCATGGCAGCTAGTAACAAACAATGCAGGATGGGAAGTACAAGGATTACAATAATAAGATCATATATCAATGGGGTATATACATATTGATCATTTGGGGAAAATTAGATATTAATCACTATCTGTAGGCAGCAAGGAAGAAGTGGGATTTAGGAAGGATGTGCATGGTGCACAGGAGAAAGCTTGACAAATAGGGGTTGAGAGGCTGTTTTGTGCGTAGAGGTCAACATGGAAGAAGACAAAGGTAGGAGACAAGGGAAGGCTGGGCCAGAGTGGTGCAGAGTCTTGAATACAAGGAGAGGTTTGATTTTTGAAATGCAGGACAAGGGGGAGCCAGTGGAGGGATTGAAAGGGAGTGGTTTTAATGATGGCTGAGGAAGACTGTTTTGGCTGTATCATTTTAGATGGATTTAAGGGGGGCAGTGTGACCATCAAGGAGACCAGAGGATGAGGTTTTAGTAATCGTGGTGAGAGATCATTAAAGCTCAAACAACTAATTAGCTGTTGGGGCAGAAAAGTAAAAACAAACTGGCTACATTAAGGAGGAAAAGCAGCAGAGTATCAAGGTGATGAGTACCGTATAAATGTCTAAGTAGAAGATATGGCCAGAAACAAGTTTACTTTTGAAATGTAATTTACAATGAATAGGGTTGTCTTTAAGCGTTATGGGCTAGATTTATAAAAGGACTTAGGCACCAACCTGCCACTACAGCTACCTAAATCCCAGAATCAGTCCCTGCTGGGATTCACAAAGGCCCTGCTCAGCTGTTCCTAAGCCCTGTAGGCACTTAAACTTGTGAAGAACCTTAGTTTTGCAGTAAATGTTCCCTAGGTGCCTGTTTCTGCCGATGCTGTTCCATGCCAGTCAGCTGGACTTAGGGTGACCAAACAGCAAATGTGAAAAATCGGGACGGGGGTGATAGGAGCCTATATAAGAAAATGACCCAAAAATCGGGACTGTCCCTATAAAATCGGGACATCTGGTCACCCTAGCTGGACTTGTAATCCCCAGAGCGATCATGAAGTAGGAGAACAAAGGCATTCCTCAACCTATTTTGCCTTAGGGGCCTGATCCACTAAGTGTGCTCAGAACTCACTTACCAGATCGGGCTCCTACAAACAAGCTTACATAAAATGGCGACAGGGTGAGGGGGAGTAGGACCTCCCTCATAATTTTTAGCTCGGTCATTAGGGTACTCACCTGGGATGTGGCAGACCCCTGGTTCAAGTCCCCCCTCCACCTGAGTGGGAAAAGGAATCTGAACAGGATCTGCTGCCTTTCTGGTGAGTGCCTAGCCAAATATTGAAGCTGTTCCACTGCGGATCAATAATGAAAGAATGGTAGGGCCGAAGAGAGAGCAAGGATGGGAATGACTGTAGTATGGTGGTTAGAGCACTCAGCATCATTGTGCCTAAGATTCTTTGCAAATCTAGCCCTAATAGCACAAGTACATGATTCTGCTGTCCCTGCATTATTGCTTTTTTGTTTACACAGCACATGCCAAAATTTAATTCCATTTCAATCAGTGGGTACCATATGCAGGAGGCAGGAGCTGATGCCATATTGGAATTAGCTTATACTATAGCTGATGGATTGGAGTACTGCAGAACTGGAATCCAAGCTGGCCTTACCATTGATGAATTCGCACCAAGGTAAGTAAAACAAGCTCACAAAGACTTACCTGACTTTTGGAAAATGAATAGAAACTCTAGGTTTTAATTTCACGTTTGGCCTCTGACATTTAAAACTGTGCTAGTAACGAAGGTAATATCCATATTACAAGCTGACTTTTTAACTAGTATAAGATTGCAGTGGCAAGGAGTGAGATCTAGTACGACAGACACTTAGGTTTAATCAACAGGTATGGCAGCCCTCTGGTGTCTTTTCATACTGTAGTTTTATTTATGCCTCCTTATATTCAACCAACAAAACACTGTTTAAAATGTTCTTAAAAATTCTATTAATATCACAAGAGAATTCACATACCTAGGCATGCCTTCAGTTATCAGTTTTCTTTAGTAGTAATAATTTGTATTGGCTCCAAGGATTTTGTTCGAATCATAGAATATCAGGGTTGGAAGGAACCTCAGGAGGTCATCTAGTCCAACCCCCTGCTCAAAGCAGGACCAATTCCCAACTAAATCATCCCAGCCAGGGCTTTGTCAAACCAGGTCTTAAAAACCTCTAAGGAAGGAGATTCCACCACCTCCCTAGGTAACCCATTCCAATGTTTCACCACCCTCCTAGTGAAAAAGTTTTTCCTAATATCCAACCTAAACCTCCCCCTCTGCCACTTGAGACCATTACTCCTTGTTCTGTCATCTGGTACCACTGAGAACAGTCTAGATCCCTACCCTTTGGAACCCCCTTTCAGGTAGTTGAAAGCAGCTATCAAATCCCCCCTCATTCTTCTTTTCTGCAGACTAACCAATCCCAGTTCCCTCAGCCTCTCCTCATAAGTCATATGCTCCAGCCCCCTAATCATTGTTGTTGCCCTCCGCTGGACTCTTTCCAGTTTTTCCACATTGTTGTAGAGTGGGGCCCAAAACTGGACACAGTACTCCAGATGAGGCCTCACCAATGTCGAATAGAGGGAATGATCATGTCCCTCGATCTGCTGGCAATGCTCCTACTTATACAGCCCAAAATGCCGTTAGCCTTCTTGGCAACAAGGGCACACTGTTGACTCATATCCAGCTTCTCGTCCACTGTAACCCCTAGGTCCTTTTCTGCAGAACTGCTTCCTAGCCATTCAGTCCCTAGTCTGTAACAGTGAATGGGATTCTTCCGTCCTAAGTGCAGGATTCTGCACTTGTCCTTGTTGAACCTCATCAGGTTTCTTTTGGCCCAATCCTCTAATTTGTCTAGGTCCCTCTGTATCCTATCCCTACCCTCCAGCGTATCTACCACTCCTCCCAGTTTAGTGTCATCTGCAAACTTGTTGAGAGTGCAGTCCACGCCATCCTCCAGATCATTAATGAAGATATTGAACAAAACTGGCCCCTGGACCGACCCTTGGGGCACTCCTAGATGCTGTCAGACTGACATCAGAATCACAAGTCCTGATCATAACTGCAAATTATGAAAAGTTACAAATAGAGATGGCGCTGTAGACCAACCAGTCTATGCCCTGACAGGTATCCGATATTAAATTAATGTAACACTTTAGGTTAATCAAAAGGCCCAGAAGTAGTATATTCAATGTGTGCTTGTAACTTCCATTAATTCTAATGGGAGTTAAACTCTCACTGAATTGGGGAATAGACTCTTAAACCTTTGGATAGGAGACCCTGCATGCTGAATGAACTCAAAGATCAGGTCTTACAGTGAGCTGAAATGTTGTATCTTTTGTGTGAAGTAACTTCTCCAGTCCTCACATTTATATATTTAGACAGGTTTTCTTTTTGTGTGAAAGTTGCCATATTGGTGTCTCGTGAAAATTAAGACCTTCATCCACTGACAGACACAGCAACTATGTAAACTTCCCTTCATTGCCCTGTCAGAGTGCCTCAAACCTGATTCGAAGAGAGCACTTTTAGGGTCAAGAGGGTAACTGTCTTTGTGCCAGTTGCATCCTTGACACTTGTGAAACTTTCATGACAATGCATTGTATTTAAAGACTTTTTTCATTTCTTTTCTCTAAAAATCCTTACAAACATTAAGTCTATGTGCTACATTGTGAAGTAGGTAATTACTGTTTATCTTGTTACACATGGGGAAACTGAGGCAGAGAGCAGTTGTGATTTTCTCAAGGTGACATAATGAGTAAGTGATAGAAAAATAAATTGAACCCTGCAGAGTGAATTCCTAGTCCCCTGCCTTAGCCACCAGACTGTAGGGGTAATTTATGGCATGGAGATTTGTCTAGTAGGCACCTGCACTGAGTCCACCATTTCATTTTACATAGGCTATCCATTGGAAACAACTTCTGCCCTATAGATGGAGGTGGATTAGACTCTTCAACATATTGTATAATTAAAAAGCTTTGTATCCCATTACCAATCCATGAGTCAGCCAGGCCCCATTTCATCCAGTTTACTTTGGGGTAACTCAGTCTGTGTACCATGGAGCCTGCTGGAAGAATTATTGATGATGATATTGATAGGTCTCCTAGAAACTTGGTGAAACGATGATCGTCACTGGGACACGGTAATGCCGGGGTACAAAATATGTAGGAGTGACATAGTAGGTTGTGCTGTTGGGGGAGTGGCACTATATGTGAGAGAGAGGAGAGTCAAATATAGCAAAAATCTTAAATGAAACAAACTATACCTTAGAATCTCTGTGGAAAGAAATTCCATGCTTGAATAATAATATAGCAGTAGGAATATATTACCGACCAATTGACTAGGATGGCGATAGTTGAAATTCCCCACTATTACTGAGTTTTCTGTTTTTGTAGCCTAATCTCCTTGAGCATTTCACAGTCACTATCATCATATTGACTGGGAACTTGTCCCCTCCGGACAGGATGCAGAGAGAAAATTTCTGGACACCATAAATGACTGCTTCTTGGAGCAGCTACTCTTGGAACCTACAAGGGGAGAGGCAATTCTTGATTTAGTCATAAGTGGTGCATATGATCTGGTCCAAAAGGCGAATATAACTGAATTGCTTGGTAATAGCAAACATAATGTAATTAAATTTAACAACCTCGTGGGGAGGGAAATACCAAAGAAACCACCACAATAACTTCAAAAAGGGGAACTACACACAAATGAGGAAGCTTGTTAAGTGGAATTAAAAGGAACAGTCCCAAGAGTGAAATGCCTGCAAACTGCATGTAAATTGTTTAAAAACACCATAATAGAGGCTCAAATTAAATGTATACCCCAAATAAAAAAACAGACCAAAAAAAAAAAATGCCACCATGGCTAAATAGAGTAAAAGAGGTGGTTAGAGATAAAGACATCCTTTAAAAATTGGAAGTCAGATCCTATTGAGGAAATTAGAAAGAAGCCTAAACTCTGCCAAGTCAAATGTAAAAGTATAATCAGGCAGACCAAAAAAGAATTTGAGGAGCAACTGTCAAAAGTCTCAAAAACTAATAGCAAAACAGTTTTTAAATACACCTCTACCTCGACATAACGCTGTCCTCAGGAGCCAAAAAATCTTACCGCGTTATAGGTGAAATCGCGTTATATCGAACTTGCTTTGATCTGCCGGCGTGTGCAGCCCCACCCCCCCAGAGCACTGCTTTACCGCGTTATATCAGAATTCGTGTTATACCGGGTCGTGTTATATTGGGGTAGAGGTGTACATCAGAAGCTGCAAGCTTGCCAAATAATCAGTGGGGCTACTGGACGATTGGGGTGCTAAAGGAGCGCTTAAGGAAGACAAGGCCATTATGAAAGAGCTAACAGAATATTTTTCATCGGTCTTCACTGCAGAGGATGCGAGGGTGATTCCCACACCTGATCCATTCTTTTTAGGTGATAAATCTGAGCAACTGTCCCAAATGGAGGTGTCAATAGAAGAGATTTTGGAACAAATTGATAAATTAAACCGTAATAAGTCTCTAGGACCAGATGGTGGTCCTAGAGACTTGATATAATGGAGAATTCTGGGAACTATATTGCTCATTATCCTGTACAATTAAAGTCCTGGACATGTGCTCTTATTGCAGACTGTCTTTCTTCTGGGGAATTGGTATGAACTTCTACATGGAAATAGCTAAGCTAAGAGCTGGGCGACGACTTTGGGCTCAATTAATAGAGAAAATGTTTCAGCCCAAGGACCCCAAATCTCTTCTTCTAAGAGCTCATTGTCAGACCTCAGGATGGTCCCTTACTGAGCAGGTTGGATTTTGAATTTTAAATGATTTTCTACAAATGTGATCTTAGGAGTAAATCTGTTCTACTGATTCATGCATACTAATATAGTAAAAGCTTTCTTATTCAGCATGTTGGGGAAATAGGGGTTGCCAGTAAGTGAAAAATGTCAGTTAACTAAGAGGGAGGGAGTTTGGGTATGGGAGGAGGTGTGGGGATGCTGGATCCAGAGGGTGCTCACCTCAGGCGGCTCCCCAGAAACAGTGACCTGTCCCTGCTGTTCCTAGTCGGAAGCGCGGCAGGCAGCTGTGCACGCTGCCTCCACCCACAGGTGCCGTCCCCACAGCTCCCATTGGCTGCAGTTCTCGGCCAGTGGGAGATGCGGAGCCAGCGCTCAGGACAGGGGCAGTGCACAGAGCTGCCTAGCCATGTCTCTGCCTAGGAACAGCAGGGACAGGCCGCCGCTTGGGGGAGCCGCCTGAGGTGAGTGCTCCCCCAGGTCCGGCATCCCGCACCCTCTCCCGTGCCCTAACCCCCTGCCCTGAGCCCCCTCCCACACCCAAGCTCCCTCCCAGAGTCCACGCCCCATCCCCGCACCCACTCCTGCACTCTGAATCCCTCGTGGCCATTCCTCCACCTAGGAGCAGCAGAGACATGCTGCTTCCAGGGAGCCACACGGAGCCAGATAGGGGGCCTGCCGGCCTTGCACCAACCGGACTATAAACTGAACTTTCTATGAAGATTAGAAATGCCGGTTTATAGAGCTTTCCGGTTGGTACAGGTCCGGATAACACAGCTTTTACTGTATGCCTACCTGTCTGATGCTTTGAGACAGGCAGATTAGCAGATCTAATAGCTTTGCGGTTATATGATTTCCTCATTTACATGCTGCCCAGGATGCCTTTGTGACTACGTTAAAAGAGATCAGAATAAAACATTTCTCATTTAAAAATCTGGATTTCTTTCATCTGGAAATGTTTTGCATCTGACATAATCATATCTATACTTTGCATATCAGAAATTTAAGGGGCAGCCGCAACAAAATATGCTGATTCAGCTAGTATGATGGAGCCCCACAAAAAAATGACACACCTCAAATAAATTCAGAACTTAAATCAACTCCAGTTACAGGTTAAACTAGCGACAACTGCATACGATGGTGACTGATGTACCCTACTGGTTAGATAGAATAGAAGCTATTGTTTGAACATTGGCCAAGTGTTACTAGAATGCAGATTTACAAACCCTTCCCACAGCCTGTTCTGCCCAGTAATGTCCATGTTTGTGAATGGGCAGAATATAAGGGCTTTGTCTAAACAAAACTTGCACCAGTATATAGTAGATTGGTTTTTAAACCAATATAGTTAAACCTGTTCCCAGTTGACTTGAGCTAAACCAAAATAAGTAATTCATACACTTTTTGTACTGGTTTAACTATATAATTTTTTTTTTAACTACTTAAACTTTCTTGTATGAATGAGCCTGAAGAGAAGTTCAGCTGCCCTGAATATGGCCATGTAAGTTTCACATTTGTTATGTAAGAGAAATGTACAGACTTCCTCCTGGGACAGATGATGTGTGAAAAGAAGTGCCCTAATGAGCAAATAAATTAATCCTAATTTCACCCTTAAAGTGTACTTTTTTTTTCTGGGCTTTCCTGTTTGCTTTCCATCTTGGCATCTTCCCTTAATTGTTTGTTTAGTCTTTCCAGTCTCATATGCTAAAGAGAGGAAAATCCTTCTGTACAAAATTGGAATTCATTTTTTGTAGTTTTGTCTAAATCTAATCACTCTACTAGACCCTCAGATAACCTCAGTATGTGTATTATCTGTGGAGAAGTAGAGCTGTGCCAGATTTTTAAATGAGTTCTATATGTGGAGCTTGATAAACTATGAACTGAAAAATGTTATTTTTATTAATTCTATAGTATTTATATAATGTTAATTTTTATTTGCATTCATCGTACTAATGTGAGCATTCTATGGCAGCTAATTCAACACAATCTTTTCAAAATCCTGATGCTGTCACTTTTCCAAATGAAAAAGTAACCTAGCCTTTTTTGTGATATGCATAAATGTATTCTCCATCTAAATTATTGCTCTAAACAAACTGAAAAAGTGATATTTAGATTACAAACTTTCAACAGGTTCAAGAGCAGTCAAAGAAAACACTAAGGGGTAGTGTGTAGAGCAAAAAACGGGGGTTGGAATTCCTTAGATTCTTTTTCCAGCTCTTGGTGTATGACCTTGGACAAATCATTTATTTTTCTGTAAAATAAGTATAATAGAGAGGCTTTATTAACTGACTTAAAGCAGTGGCTTTTTTAGGCCCTCTGATAAAAGCTGCTGTATAAGTGCAAACAGTGAATCCACCTAGAAATGTGAAATCAGAAACAGGTTTGTCATACAAATGATCAGACATAATGAGATGCCACGAGGGATTAGAAGGATTTTTTTATTTACTTGGTCAGTTAAATGGCCGATACCTTTATAATTTGGCTATGTTTGTTTGTGGCTCCTCATCTTCATCTTTCAGTAGAAGGTTCCTTATATGCATCAACTTGGTTGCATTCATATTACTGCTCTTTTCTTTTTCTAACTTGGCTGGTTTTTGTATAATATAAATTTTTATGATCCAATTATACCAAAAACCTAACACTTTTTTCAATGCATTTGTTTGAGGATGAACTAACCATCTCAGTTACATGGCAGCCACTTCATGCTTCAGAGATTTCCTTTTGCTTTTTAGGATCCCTACAACAATGTTATCCGTACTGCAATAGAAGCAATGGCAGCCGTGTTTGGAGGTACTCAGTCTTTGCATACAAATTCATTTGATGAAGCCTTGGGTTTGCCTACAGTGAAAAGTGCTCGCATTGCTCGGAATACCCAGATTATTATACAGGAGGAGTCTGGCATTCCTAAAGTGGCAGATCCATGGGGGGGTTCCTACTTGATGGAATCCCTTACCGACGATGTCTGTGAGGCCGCTTTAAAGGTCAGTTGTGCTGTGGGGGGTTTTAATTACAGGGGCACTGATTGTTTTAAGAAATGCCTTTTAAGTAGCTATTTGGTATGAGGGTAGATTCTTAAAAGGGATGTGTATTGCATTCATTTTTAAGTTCCCTACCATTAAAGTCCAAATCCAGCAAAGCACGTTACACATGAGTATAGCTTTAAACATAAGTAGTCCCATTGAAGTCAATAGGACTACTCACTGTCTAAAGTTACAGATGTATTTAAGTGGTTTCATAGAATCATATGACTGTAAGGGACTTTGAGAGGTCATGTAGTCCAGTCCCCTGCACTCATGGCGGGGCTACGTATTATCTAGATCATTCCTGACATGTGTTTGTCTAACCTGCTCTTAAAAATCTCCAGTGATGGTGATTCCACAACCTCCCTAGGCAATTTATTCCAGTGATTAACCACCCTGACAGGAAGTTTTTCCTGATGTCCAGCCTAAACCTCCCTTGCTGCAATTTAAACCCATTGCTTCTTGTCCTATCCTCAGAGGTTAAGTAGAACAATTCTTCTCCCTCCTCCTTGTAACAATCTTTTATGTACTTGAAAACTGCTATCACGTCCCCTCTTAGCCTTCTCTTTTCCAGACTAAACAAACCCAATTTTTTCAATCTTCCCTCATGGGTCATGTTTTCTAGACCTTTAATCATTTTTGTCAGTCTTCTCTGGACTTTCTCTAATTTGTCCACATCTTTCCTGGAATTTGGTGCCCAGAACTGGACAGAATACTCCAGTTAAGGCCTAATCAGCGCGGAGTAGAGCAGAAGAATTACTTCTCGTGTCTTGCTTATAACACGCCTGCAATACAGGAGTTCGCTAGGTTAAGGCCTAGGAGAATACAGTACATATTTGGAATTAAACACATTCTAAAGGAAAATATTTCCACAATGGACAAATGAACCAGACCTGTTAAGTCTGGAGACTTCTGATTCTTGGTGCCCTCTAATAGGATCCTGATTGGGTGCTTACATCTCCCAGGGAAACTCAATTGGAAATGGAGGTGAGGTGGTCCACCCATGTGCACACCTAAGCTTCTACAATCTCAACTAAGATGCTGCAGTCTATAGATTACAGCAATCTACCTGAGACTGTAAGGATTAGAACTGTTTGTGGTTACAGCATCTCTTCCCCTCCGCGCACACTTCTGCCAAAAGACCTCAGGGGGGTGTATTATGGAAGAGCATCTTAAACACCCTGTGTGTAACAGGTGGGAGGTTTACGGAGTGGCTGTGGGGAGAGGAGCCGCAGGGCACAGCCAGCAGCAATAGCAGAGCAGGACTTGAAGATAACATGATACAGATAACCATCATCCTAGCATGGACATGAGTTGCTTTACTTGCATAAGTAGTTCTACTGATGTCACTGGGACTACTTACATGAATAAAGTTACATTTATAACCATTTGCAAGTTTGAGGCTTTAGGCCTTAATTCTGCAACTGTCTCCAAATGAGTGGATCATGGGACTCTGTACAGAGCCCCATTAAAGTCAGTGTGACTCTGCATGGGTCCAAATGTCTGCCCAAGAGGAGTTAGTTGCAGGATGTGGGACTCAGATTGTATACCGTTCAAGAGCGGAGGTGAAGGAGCAGGAAACCTGTTTCTTATTGGCTTTGTAAAAGACCATGCATCAATACACTGTTTTTTCTTTCTGTGTGTAAAGTAAGAAAGCTAAATTATACAAATATAGGTAGATAGAAAATAGGTTTTTAATGTAAAGCATGAGACTTTTAGGTAATTGTACTAATAAGGATTTAGATAATACTGATTGTAAAAAGTGGGTTTCATGAATCTTGCTACTAACCATTCTCTTAATTTGTTCTTGTTATCTTTCTTAGCTTATTAATGAGATTGAAGAAATGGGTGGAATGGCCAAAGCTGTAGCTGAGGGAATTCCCAAACTCCGGATTGAAGAATGTGCTGCCCGAAGACAAGCCAGGATCGATTCTGGTAAGGGCAGGAAGTGGGGGAGAGAGAGAACTTAACTCTGGAGGTACACTGTTTTAAAATGTTATGTTTTTATTTGGAGATCTGAGCTTTAAACAGGGTTTTAATTAATTTTCACTTCTTAGACTGGGCATAATGGAATTAAATTAATAAAATGAGGAATTTTGGGTTAAATATCAGTGAAAACTTCCTGAGAAGGGTCTATTAGTCTGTGAAATAGTCTCCCACAGGAAGCCAAATTGCTTGACATATTTAAAACTAGGTTAGACAAAACTTTAGACTACATGGTGAAGGAATATCCTACAATGATTAGCGATGAACTTGCCTAAGTTCTGTAATAGTGTATCTTCAAAGCATAGCTACTGAAGTAAAAATATAACCACCAGCAGATGTCATTAATGAATGTGGTTGGCAAAATTTCTATCTGAGCCCTAAGCAACTTTTGTTCTCTTAAACAATGACCAAGCTCCCATTGACTTGGATTGGAGAAGATCCGGCCCTTTGGTGTATGTCTAACCTCTTAATCTCATTTCAAATATATAAAAAAAAAGAAAAGGTACAGAAACCACCAAATAAAGGAGCTTTATTATATGATCTCTTTTATTTGGAAAATACATTTAAAGGAGCTCTTTAATTCAGAGTAGTAAGGAACAACAAACAGGGGTTCTGTGTCTTTTTTTTTTTTTTTTTTTTTTTTTTTTTTTTTTTTTTTTTTTTTT
>NW_020664393.1:73071879-73113428 GCF_002925995.2 Terrapene triunguis | reverse complement strand
TTTTTTTTTTTTTTTTTTTTTTTTTTCTCCCAAGGTGAATTTATTTTTAAATGGTGGTTATATTCCTTTAGTTAATGTGAGGCAGTTAATGTTAGTAGACTTTGGAAACACAACCTGTTATAAAACTCTAGTCAGCTAAAAATAGAACGTTTAATTTAACGTTCTTATAAAATGTTAAATTGTTTGGTCATACATTGTAGTTTTTGAGGAAACTGAGAGTTAAAGGTTCTTCATATTATTTGTCAAGGACTAGGACTCTGATTTAGAGATGAAAGTTTCCACACCCATCATACTTAGCCATCCAGTCCCCCCATCCTTTTTTCCAATTTTGAAAAATCGTGTGTGTCTACGTACTAAAATTGGTCAAAGTCTTCATAAGTGAACAACTTTTGCAGGCAAAATCTAGCATCCTTCCATAGAGATTTTTAAGGTCAGTCTTGACAAAGCCCTGGCAGGGATGATTTAGTTGGGGATTGGTCCTGCTTTGAGCAGGGGATTGGACTAGATGACCTCCTGAGGTCCCTTCCAACCCTGATATTCTATGATCTTATGGACCCCCAGAAAGTGTTCACATGCACTGTGAGCTACAGTCTGAGAACTTCTGCTCAGTAGTAATTTAAGATGTGTATATAGAACAGGGGTGGCCAAAATGGCTCGCAAGCCACATGCGGCTCTTTTACCATTAAAGTGTGGCTCGCATAGCTCCTCTCCTCCTCCTCCCCCCCCCCCTCCATTCCACCTACCAGACTGGAGCGGGGAGAGGGGGGTGCCTCGGCTCTCAAACTTCTGAAGACTGTCCTATGCGGCTCAGAGGGTCAGTAAGTTTGACCACCCCGATATAGAAGTTGGCAACATCATGCGAAGGATGTGGTGAACTTGTGACCTTGCATTGCCACACATTTCTTGCAAATACCAATTTGAATTAATAGAATCATAGAAATGTAGTGCTGGAAGGGACCTCAAGAGGTCATCTAGTGCATTTCCCCGTACTGAGGCAGGTTTAAATAGACCAAGACCATCTCCGACAGACAAATGTTTGTCTAACCCAGGGGTGGGCAAACGTCCACATCGGGGAATAGAAATTGTATGGCGGGCCATGAATGCTTACAAAATTGGGGTTGGGGTGAGGGCTCTGGGGTGGTGCTGGGGATGAGGAGTTTGGGGTGTAGGAGGGTGCTCTGGGCTGGGACCGAGGGGTTCGGAGGGCGGGAGGGGGATCAGGGCTGGGGCACGGGTACGGGAAGGAGTGCAGGTTCCGGCTGGTGGTGCGGGCTCTGGGGTGGGGCTGGGGATGAGAGGTTTGGGGTGCAGGAGGGAAGCAGTGGCATGTCCCTTTTCTGGCTCCTATGCGGAGGCGTGGCCAGGCAGCTCTGCACGCTGCCCCATCCGCAGTCACCGCCCCTAGAGCTCCCATTGGCGCATGTAGGAGCGGGGCGGAGCAGAGTGTGGTGCAGTCCCCAACCCTGCACCCCTGCCGGAGCACCAGAATGAGGCAGGTCCCAACCCTGCTCCTGGGTAGAGCGCCAGAACGGGGCCGAGCTGTGTGGTGCGGCCCCGACCCAGTGCTCTGGCCGGAGTGCCAGAGCAGGGCCGAGCTGCCTGGTGCGGCCCCGGCTGGAGCACCGGAGCAGGGTGCAGCTCGCAGGCTGGCTTAAAACTGCTCGCGGGCCGTAGTTTGCCCACCCCTGATCTAATCTGTTCTTAAACACCTCCAATATCTCCACAAACCCAGCTAAGCTGCTCAGTGCTTAACTGTCCTTTATAGTTAGAAAGATTTTCCTAATAGCTAAATCCTAAATCTTGCTGCAAACTAAGGGTATGTCTACACTACGGGATTAATCCGAATTTAGATAATTCGAATTTGGGAAACAGGTTGTATAAATTCGATTGTGCGCGGCCACACTAAGCACATTAATTCGGTTTTTAACCACATTAATTCGGTGGTGTGCGGCCACACTACCCCATTAATTTAAACACAGTAATTCGGTGGTGTGCGGCCACACTAACCCTAATTCGAATTAACAAAATCGATTTAGGCGCTACTCCGCTCGTCGAGCTGGAGTACAGAAATCGATTTTAAGTGCCCTTTAATTCGAATTAACTGGCTCTGTAGTGTGGACGGGTGAAGGGTTAATTCGGATTAACGCAGCTAAATCCGAATTAAAGTCGTAGTGTAGACCAGGTCTAAGATTACTTCTTGTCCTACCTCAGTGGACTTGGAGAAAAATTGATTACCGTTCTCTTTACAACAACCTTTACCTCTGAAGACTGTTACCAGGTGCCCCTTCAATCTTCTCTCTTTTTAGACTAAACATGCTCAGTTCTTTCAATCTTTCCTCCTCATTTTTTGCTCTCCATTTTGTTGTTAGACTCTCTCCAATTTGTTCTCACCTTTTTTAAAGTGTGGTGCCCAAAACTGGACCCTGTACTCCAGCTAGGGCCTCACCAGTGTTGGAGTAGAATGGAACAGTTACCTCCCATGTCTTACATATGATCCCCTGTCATTAAAAATAGTTAGTAAAGTAAGTAGATATGATTCTGACTGCACGTAGATTTAAGGAGAAAGAACATACCATTTTTACATGTCACTTTTCAGCATAAAAACCACAAAGTCAAATATTCTTACATTTGATCATCTCTTCATAATAAAATGTGACAAGTGTAAACTTAAATCCTTTCTTGAGAGAGAAGTTTTAAATGCTTTGGATGGTAGGACTGCCTAAAAAAACATAGTATTGCATTTAAAACATCAATCACTTACCTAGCTATATAAAATACTGTAACCTTTCCAAAAGCGCCACAGTTTTGAATATAGTCTAAATTCTTGATCTTTGTGTGGGAAATCAACAGGTTCTGAAGTAATTGTTGGAGTAAACAAGTACCAGTTAGAAAAAGAAGAGACTGTTGAAGTTTTGGCTATTGATAACAGTTCAGTCCGAACCAAGCAGATTGAGAAGCTTGAAAAGGTAGGTGGTACTTTTTTGAAAATGCAAATTCTTGTTGTATTTTAAGTAGTTCTGCATGAAATTTTCTTCATGAGTTTTCTATTTGTCAAAAAAAAATGCATTTTAAGAGCGCCAAAACTGTTCTTGAATTCAGCAATTTAGAGACAGACTGTCTGTAACACTTCAATTTCTCCTCTGAGACTGATTCCTGAAATCTAGATTCTTTGCATTTTGCTTATCGTTATTCTCCTCATTTAGTTAGATTAAACAAAAATTAAACTGCATTTAGATTAAACCATGGCTCTTTCCAGCAAGAAGGAAACAATGTACAGTAATGGATTTTTGAGCCTTTTACCATTGAATGCTTGGGTTCAAATTCTCCCTCAGACACAGAAAAATGAGTTTGGTCTGATCATGATCTCTGCTGGATATTCGTCAAGATGACAAAAGAAAAAATTCAGTTTGGTATAATTAGTAGTCTCTGCACCAAGGAGTAAATGTTTTGCAGGCCTCTAGTGAAGTGCATTGAGACTGAATTGTGGGAAAACCTACAAATAGTGCAGGCAGGTTATGTTTGTCCAGATCCATTATTAATCGAGCATTTGAACAAAGCTTTATCTAGATTGTAAGCTCTCTGGGGAAGGGACCTACTTTTTGTGATGTGTATACAGCACCTAGCACAATGGGGCTTTGAGACAGTAGTTCAATGCAAACACTAACAAAGGTTTAAGGAAAGTGCCCAAACAAATCCAGCTGAAGGTACAAATTGGGGAGGAGGGGGCAATGGCAACACTGCGAAGGCCAAAGACTGAGGGGGAAGAGACAGCAGGACTATACTTCTCCATTAATTCTGCCTAAGGTACAGTATATTAATGCTCTTGCTATTAACTCTTCTCTTCCTGGTCCATCCCCATTCTTATGCTGCTTTATTAAAATAATATTCCCTTAACATCTGGGACATCTTAAAATGCCCATTGTATGTTGAGCAGCAGAGCAGACACATTCTATCTGATGCCCAGGTATTTATATATCAAGGATACTTGGTTGCAATCAGATAGCTAAAACAATTTATAGTTTTAAATAGCAAGCAAAAAGTATAAATCACAGAAAGTAACAGACAAAAGACTGTTTAAAGTCATGACTATACTTTTGCCAGAGCTGAAGGCTAAAGTGCCTGGAACGCTGTGTTCAGCAGATTTATCTTTGTCACTGTATAATTCCCTATTTTTCAATGAAATGGTGGTTTGTTTAACTATACTTATTTAAAGCTTCTCTGTTGGAGAATATCTTTAAAAAGTGGCAGTGTCTTGTCTACTTTTTCTTTTTTGTTTTGACAATTTGAATAGGGGTAGACAGGTGTTACATTAAAATAATTAATGCAACAGCTCCAGGCATTGTTTGCTTGTATTCCGTCCTCATGTTGTGTTTCAGTTTTGCTTTCTTGAAGCACCTGGTGGCTGTTGTGGATACTCATCAAGACTGGTATTAATGTTCCTATTTATACAAGGAGTTTATTGAAATGAGATATTTTTGTATTTCTGTAGCATTTGGTTCATAGATCATTTGGGACTGTGTGGCTGTGCCTATATGCAGGTTTTTAGTCTACAATATAATGTGTAGAATATGCTTCTTTCTTTTGATAACTTTAAAAAAAAATCCTTACTTTTCATTCTTTCTAGTGCACAAAAAAAATCTTTGCTTAGATATGCTAAAAATGTCACACCTCTGCTACCTTTCCCCCATTAAGCGGACTTCCACCTCTAATTGAGTTCTGTGATAGATAGGACAGTAAATGCTGGGGCAGAAGCTCAGGTGTGCTGGACTTTGTGAGAATGAAAAGACGAAGTAAAATAAATTTAAAGTAAATAACATGGGGCCTGATCCAAAGCCCATGGAAGTCAGAGGAAAGACTCCTATTTCTGAATATTTTTCTCGCCCTCACTTTTTGGGCTATTCAGCAAATTATTCTAAAGATAATGATGCTTTCTTAATTTTGTTTCTTACTCTTATTTGTGGAACATTTTCAAAGTGCACCAGCCTTAACTCTGTTTTAATGATTTTAACTTTCTGTTCCTTTTTTTGTTTTTCTTTAGACATTTAGAGTAAATTTTTCATTAGGCTTCCTTTGTATCCATCTTATCTAGTAGAGCATAAGTTTACACACACACACACACACACACACACACACACACATCTGCGTAGTTATTCACATTGCAGTCAGACAAAGGTTCTGCCCATGGAAAACTTTTGTAAGCACTTCTAAGGAGATCCCCCTAAAAATGTGATTCTAAATATTTAGGCCAAGATTTTCTTAAGTGAGTGCCTAATGTTAGGCTCTGAAGTCCGCAGAGAGACATCTACAGATGTAACCAGATTTTTCAGAAATGCTGAGAACCCAGGCAGGCTCCCTTTGTCTATATTTATATGTGCCTACATATGTACTTAGGAGCCTAGCTCGATGTACCTGATTATGAAAATCTTTTGCTTTAACAGAATTTGTTTAATACTTACACATTACAAAATAAATTATAAACAGTAAATCTATGACACCAACAGGAGAAAAATCCAGAAAAAGTAAAACTAAGCTTAACATAACCTCAAAGTGGTATAGTGGCAAGGAGAGGAAGGGCAGGTAGAAAGCATAATTAATGATATGTCATCCCCCTCTTCGAAATATCTGGCTTCTGTTGATTTGTGCTGGGTAACCTTTAATGTTATTGCATAATAAGGGAGTATTCAAAAGTGAGTGTATTATTGTTTCTCTTGGAAGTTTTCATGTCGCAGCACCTATCGGGTTGAAAATTACGCTACTCTGAGATTTATCTATTGTATTCGTGCCTGGAATAGTGCCAGAAACATTGTTACGCTTTTGTTGATGTAGGATCCAATATTTAATGGAATGCTGGGATCAGAAGCAAGCGTTGTGATATATAACATGCATGTGAAAACTGGAGTGTCAAGCTATAATACAGTGCAAAGCATTCATTTCTAGCTGAGATAATTAGGAAGATATTGGGTGTTTTTAAACCATATTGTCAGTGCCTAAATACAAAAGTGATAACACCTCGGAAATACCTGAGTCAGAGAGAGATGTTGTTCTTACCATGTTGCCTTCCACCTACTTGCATTCCATCATTACTGTGGTATCTCTCCCTAACATTAGAACTAGGAATCATTGCTTTGCATCATATTGGGATCCCTGCTTTCAGATGACACCACTAAAAGCCTCATTCTCTAGCTGCTTTATAGTACAGTATATTTAAAATCACATGAAGAATACTGTTGCAAAGTTACTGAGTCGGCTTACTTGTATAAATAAATACTTTCAGAACCAGGAGACGTTTCCAAGTACTGG
This sequence comes from Terrapene triunguis, assembly GCF_002925995.2. Lineage (NCBI taxonomy): Eukaryota > Metazoa > Chordata > Testudines > Emydidae > Terrapene > Terrapene triunguis. The sequence continues at coordinate 73,107,128 of NW_020664393.1, read as the reverse complement.
TCTTGCGACCTTCAACATACTGATCTTCAACATAGTGATGATAGCTGTATTCTTATTTGATTCCAATACAGGCATCTTCGACCAGGGAGCCTTACCAGGCTCATATTGGAATTCCTGATTGCCTTGTAGTTGCTTACTTAAACTGAGTATTTTTCTCTCCTTCATCTCAGGTAAAAGCTAGCAGAGATGAAGCAGCAGCCCAGCAGTGTCTCACTGCTCTAACAGAATGTGCTGCCACAGGTCAAGGCAACCTATTGGCACTGGCAGTGGAAGCAGCACGCGCAAGGTAGGGTAAGAAAAGTTGGAAAACCTAACCGATGTTAAAAGTTTCCCTTTATTTCTTTCAACTTTTCCAATAATTCTTGGATACGTAGGTTGCCGTATTTAATATGTCACAGATCGACACACCCTTTCAGCTTTTAAATAGGATTCATTTTTTTTAATGCAGGATAATATCCTTGACCATGAAGGTGTGTTTCAGAGGTCCAGATGGGCATTACCCTTGGTTGTGGTTTGGTGGTGTTAGCCAAATACAAATACTTTTTCAGTCTCTTAAAAGTATGTTTAATTTATTTTCAAGGACAGTATTGGGAATAAAATTTCCCCTAAAATGTTGCTGTTCACACAGCTTCTGTTTACGGCTCAAGCTCTTATCAGTTTCAGACTATGAATAGGTTTCTTTGATGTACTGCTCTGCTGTTTTACAGGTCAGAGAGCCTGAAAAGTGTCTGAGATGTGAAAAGGGATAGAGGGAAAAAAAATCTTATCACGCTCTGTTTTTTCCTCCTTCCCTACACCACAAATTGGTGTGAAAACATTTCTGACTAATGTAGAAAACTTGTATCTACTTTAGTCAAAAGCACTCTGTCTTTGTCTCAAGTAGTAAAGCATCTTCTGTAGTCCTGAGACACATTCACCATTATCATCTAAGCCACCTTAACAATGGTTTAGGCTATGTCTACACTGCGATTAAAAACCCACCACACTGAGTCTCAGAGCCTGAGTCAGCTGACTAAAAATAGCCGTGCACACATTCAGGCTTGGGCTGGAGCCCAGGCTCTAAAACACTCCCCCCCTCATGGGGTCTCAAAGTCCAGGTTTCAGCCCAAGCCCAAATGTCTACACTGCAATATTATAGCCCAGCAGCCCAAGTCTCATGAGCCCAGGCCAGTCGCGGCCATGCTGCAAGTCTTTTATTGCAGTGTAGACATACCCTTAGTTGCTATTTCAAACTGAGTTTTGGTCTTTGACTGTCTCCCTTTTGTCCTCTGCATGTGCTCCTGGAGGTTTGTAATGCAGTCACGGTGCCAAAAAAACAACAAAATGAAAATGCCCCTTAATAATGTGGATGGGTCAAAAATGAGCAAACCAAACTTAATTGCCTATCCACATCCTTAGAGCCGATCTTTAGCCTTCCATCTTCATCTGATTCTACCACTACTTCATCTGCAACAACCACATGTGCAACAGATCTCCTTTCAAAAGAGGAGAGCTTGTCCCAACTCCCTCTGGAGCGTGTCATCACCACTCTTGGAGTTGGAGACATCACTGGAAGGTAATATTGGCCCTCACAGGAGTTCATGTCATCATCATAATAATTCCCCAATTAGTTCTCTGTATCTCTGTTATGACCTACAGTATTCTTGTCCTTAAGCACTGTGCTGTTGAACAGAACTGCACTGACTTGTATGGAATGTGGACAAATGTTTACTGGAAAGTAGGTTGATTATCCATCTCTTATTAATCTATGGCACTATTTAATGCCTGTGCAGAAGAATATTTTGGAATGTTACATCTAATAGATGAATGTACCACTAGTAAACATCGCCATAGAGCCTTACTTTTGGTTAACAAACCTCACGTGTGGGTCCCCTGCCTTTTGAGAGGTTATGGAGGGAACCCTTGAGCAATTAGAGAACCCAGCTACCTCCACTCCCAGGAGCAGCCGGGAAAGGATCACCCCTGCAGAGATGGGCAGAGGGGGAGGGAGGAAGATGCCAGCCCCTGACACTGGCAGAAGCAGCAGATTAGATTCTAAACAGTTTGGAACCCATTGAAATAAAACGTGTTATAAATATAGGCCAGTACGATGCAAATATCAGTCACAGTCATTGTCAAAGAAACCTGAATTTCTAAAACAGAGTCTGAAACGATTTTGCTTCCCTCTTCCTCCATTTTGCTAATTTTCCAGTAGTTATTTGATATGGGTGTATTGCAATAAATGTGGATGAATAATGCATATTGACATTTTCTTGTTGACCTTTATGAACATGGCATATTGATTCTGTGAAATGAACAAAATGATTTAAATAGTCAGTGACAGCTGATGGAAAATTATCTCTGGGATTTCAGTTCTTGGATGGGCTTTAGGTGAGCCTATATATTTGTCCAAATTACTTTTCAACGTTCAGATTAAATTTGACAGAGATGTGGGATGATTTGACTCTTAGGGGAATTTAAAATTGTGGAGGTAGAAAATAAAATGAATATTGAATATTGCATTTAAATCAGAGTAATCAAAACTAAATGGATTTTAGTTACAAAGTAATGGAAAATTTTGTAAAAACTGAGATCTGTTAGTGTGAAATTTAAAAATAGTTTGAAAATAACTAACTAGACCTACTAGGAATATGGTTTGAGCAACAAAACCTAACACAACAGTAGTTTTTAACTCAACAGTGTAAGACTGAGTGGAGGTTCCACCCGTTTGACTGTAGGATTGGAGCCCATGTTCATTATAACAGTGTCTGGTATTATTCAGGTCATTCGATTCTCCCCACATTACGAACTGGGCCCTCACAATTGGAAGTTGATCATAACCTGCTCAGACTTTATAGCGAGGACATTGGTTACTTCCATCTGTCTCCTCTGAGGTCAGATATAGCTTCTCTCAGAAGTATGTATTAGTAAATACACAATTGGTAGAAGTCCAAAGCCAAGTAAAGATTTCTTAAGTATAATCCGACGTTATTGGTAAACTACAGTAACAGAGAAAAGCATAATATAGAGGTAGTGACAAAAACTGCTTTAAACTATAGCCAAAGATATTGCTACAGAAGCGATACCCATATGTTAGAGTATTGAAAATATTATCTATGGGTACGTCTATACTACCCACCGGATTGGCGGGTAGTGTTCGATGTATCGGGGATTGATTTATCGCGTCTCGTCTGGACGCGATAAATCGATCCGCGAATCGACGCCCGTACTCCACCTCGGCAGGAGGAGTAAGCAGAGTTGACGGGGGAGCCGCGGCAGTCAACTCGCCGCCGTGAGGACGGCCAGGTAAGTCGAACTAAGATACTTCGACTTCAGCTCCATGAATAGCTTAGCTGAAGTTGCGTATCTTAGTTCGAACCACCCCGCTAGTGTACCCCAGGCCTATGGCTCAGCAAAAAACTTAATTTGTCTGGCCCACAGTTCAAAGGTTGGCTTAGTTCTGTATCCTAGAGAGGTGTGAAACATGTCCCAGAACAACATGTTGGTCAATCCCCATTCAGTTTAAAGAGCATATACTTTTGTTCTCCCAAAGACCAGCTTTATATTTGAGGGTCTGAGGAGAACACTTGATAAGACCACTGTCAAATGATTACATTTCTCTTCCAACTCTGAAATGTACAAATGTGAGGCCATTGTCTCTTCATGTACCTCTTTAGTACGGAATTAATTATTCCCCATCTTCCTTCTCATCTTTGAAAAGGTTCTTTGTAAATGCTCATTCTTTCTTCCAGTCACTCTTGAATACACCAACTTCTTACATGCTATGGGTTAATATTTTATTTTCTGGAGCTAACAGATCTAAACTTGTGCATTACTTCATTATCATAGAAATGTACCAATTTAAATATTAAATCTACAAGACCAATTATTTAAATGAACTGATATCAGACCAGCTAGATGTAGTCTGTCACATGTCATTAATCACACTTTCTCCAGATTTAACAAATCTAGTTTACAATAATCTTGTTCCTTTGGTGAAATCACAATCTACTTTAGTTTTCCATGCATCTTACTCAGAAACCATGATGCCCAGGTTTCTATCTGTTACACTCAGTTCTGCTTTAAGCCAATTATGCAGCTATTTAAGAATGGCAATCTAATGGCAAATTGTTCTGTTAGTGCATTCAGAAAGAAATCCTGATTAGCTGGTATCCTAGCTCTTTCTTTCATATCGAAATTTACCCCTACACTTACTTATTTTGAAAATTCAGATGTTTAAAAACAATTCTGTTTATATCCATTGGCCTCACAGAGTATGATCAGAAATGCACACCTAAATTTATGAGGCTAATGGGCTACCAAACAGCCACAAGTACTTAATCTATAGTATCTGTCAGCACATGTGTGAAATTGACTTGGAGGTTCCATTGTGTTTTATGTTTCCTCTAATGCCTCAGAGAAAATAACTGCTCCTGATCAGACACAGGGACCTGTTCATTAATTTAATAATATTTTTCAGTTTTATAGCACCTTTTAGGATTGCAAAATGCTATACAAGCATTAACAGCCTGATATATAAAAGAGGTGCATACTGACTTCTCTCATTAATTTCAGTAAGAACTGTTGGTGCTCAGGCCCTCTGAAAATCAAGCTGTCAGTTTTATTGCTCTGATGACGTAAAATAGATGTAATGTTTCTGAAAGGTAAACTGCATTATTGAAAAATTAAGTGACTTGCCCAAAGTCATGCAATGAGTCAGCAACCAATCCAAAAACAGAACCCAGATCTGTAGAACCAGACATTCTCTCAGTAGATTTCAGCCTGACCTAAATGCATTTTAGGATACAAATTATCAATTTTTTCACTTCTCTTTAAAAGCACTCTCTTGGCCAATAACTGATAGTGGCATAATACCTTTCTTTCCTTCTCAAGAAAGCTGTGAGGTTAGATGAAGATCCCTCTAGTAACATTTATCTTCAGATTCCTGGCTCCATTTTACAGCAAGGTGCATTTTCCATGTAAGTGTGTGCTTGCATTATGTTTCTTGTTCTTTTGATTATAGAATCATAGGAATGGAAGGGACCTCAACAGGTCATGTAGTCCAGTCCCCTGCACTCATGGCAGGACTAAGTATTATCTAGACAATCCCTGACAGGTGTTTTATCTAACCTGCTCCTTAAAAATCTCCAGTGATGGAGATTCCACAACCTCCCTTGGCAATTTATTCCAGTGCTTAACCACCCTGGCAGTTAGCAAGTTTTTTCCTAATGTCCAGCTTAAACCTCCCTTGCTTCAATTTAAGTCCATTGCTTCTTGTCCCATCCTCAGAGTTTAAGAAGAACAATTCTTCCCCCTCCTCCTTGTAACAACCTTTTATGTACTTGAAAACTGCTATCACATCCCCTCTTGGTCTTCTCTTTTCTAGACTAAACAAACCCAGTTTTTTCAATCTTCCCTCATACCTTCAATCATTTCCGTTGCTCTTCTGTGGACTTTCTCCAATTTGTCCACATCTTTCCTTAGATGTGGCCCCCAGAAGCGGACACAATACTCCAATTGGTGTCTAATCAGTGTGGAGTAAAGCGGAAGAATTACTTCTCGTGTCTTGCTTACAACACTCCTGCTAATACAGCCCAGAATGATGTTCACTTTTTTTGCAACAGTGTTACACTCTTGACTCTCCTTTAGCTTGTGGTCCACTATGACCCCCAGATCCCTTTCCGCAGTACTCCTTCCTAGGCAGTCATTCCCCATTTTGTATGTGTGCAACTGATTGTTCCTTCCTAAGTGGAGTACTTTTCATTTGTCCTTATTGAATTTCATCCTATTTACTTCAGACCATTTCTCCAGTTTATCCAGATCATTTTGAATTTTAATCCTATCCTCCAAAGCACTTGCAACCCCTCCCAGCTTGGTATCATCCACAGACTTTATAAGTGTACTCTCTATGCCATTATCTAAATCATGGATGATATTGAACTGATCCCTGCGGGACCCCACTCGTTATGCCCTTCCAGCATGATTGGGAACCACTGATAACTACTCTTTGGGAATGATTTTTCAACCAGTTATGCACCCACTTTATAGTAGCTCCATCTAGGTTGCGTTTCCCTAGTTGTTTATGAGAAGGTAATGTGAGACAGTATCAAAAGCTTTACTAAAGTCAAGATATATCACGTCTACCACTTCCCCCTTATCCACAAGACTTGTTACCCTGTCAAAGAAAGCTATCAGGTTGAGGTTGGTTTGACACGATTTCTTCTTAACAAATCTTAACATCCATGTTACTTATCACCTCAGTATCTTCTAGATGTTTTCAAATTGATTGCTTAATTATTTGCTCCATTATCTTTCCAGGTAGAGAAGTTAAGCTGACTGGTCTGTAATTCCCCAGGTTGTCCTTATTTCCCTTTTTATAGATGGGCACTATATTTTCCAGTCTTCTGGAATCTTTTCCGTCTTCCATGACTTTTCAAAGATAATTGTTAATGGCTCATATCTTCTCAGTCAGCTCCTTGAGTATTCTAGGATGCATTTTATCAGGCCCTGGTGACTTGAAGATATCTAACTTGTTTAAGTAATTTTTAACTTGTTCTTTCCCTATTTTAGCCTCTGATCCTACCTCATTTTCACTGGCATTCACTATGTTAGGGGTCCAATCACCACCTACCTTCTTGATGAAAACTGAAATAAAGTAGTCATTAAACACCTCAGCCATTTCCACATTTTCTGTTGTTATTTCTCTTTTCCCCCCACCCCGAGTACAGGCATACCCTGTTCTTTGTCTTCCTCTTGCTTCTAATGTATTTCTAGAATGTTTTCTTGTTATTCTTTGTCTCTAGCTCAGGGGTGAGCAAACCTTTTGGCCTGAGGGCCGCATCTGGGTATGGAAATTGTATGGTGGGCCATGAATGCCCAGTGGGGTAGGGGGACTCTATGGGGTGTAGCATGGGGGGGGGGCTCTATAAGGGATGTTACCGAGGTGGGGGGAGGCGAGGGGGGGATTCTACAGGGGCAGTACCGGGGACTCCTAGGGGCCCTGTCAGCAGTGACAACAAGGCAGCTGTACCAGGCACCACCACAGCACCCTAGTTGGGATGGGTCCGTCCCCTGGGCGGTTTTGAGGCTCTCGAGGGTGGGGCCGTAGGAGACTGGGAAGGGGTTGGGTGCGTTGCCGCGTGGGGATGGGGGGGAAACTGCCACATAGGGGCGGGGTTTTGATCCTGGAAACAGTGCAGTGAAGTCGTGCCTGCGCCGTGTGGCTATGCATGCCGGAAGATGGTGCTCATCAAGGGAATTGTGAGTTGGGGGCTGGGAAGCGCTCCTGATCCAACTTCCCGGCGGGAGCTTGAGGGCCGGATAAAAATGTCTGATGGGCCGAAAGCAGCCCGTGGGGCCATAGTTTGCCCACCCGTGCTCTAGCTAGTTTGATCTCGTTTTGTGCCTTGCCCTTTCTAATTTTGTCCCTACATACTTGTGTTATTTGTTCATATTCATCCTTTGTAATTTGACCTAGTTTCCACTTTTTGTAGGATTCTTTTTTGAATTTTAGATCATTAAAAATCTCCTGGTTAAGCGGTCCTCTGGATTACAACAGTACAAAGAGAAACAGTTTAGACTATTGACTTTCTTGCAGTGCATTTTAAAGTTTTAGGATGGGTTATAAATAGGCTATGTAATTCACAAAAATAACAATAGTCTTGTTTTCAGGGTAAACATGCTTTCAGAAGTCCCAATTAAGCACTTGAAAAAATTGTCCAAAATGCATAAAGGTCCTGAGTCAGTTTAGGCCCTTTTGAAAGGTTTACCTGCAGTATCCATAAGATAAGACGTGCACCTTGGCTAACATGAAAACGTATGCTTAGCTGGGATTAGTTAGCTGTCTACTGAAGCCAGGCTTCACCCATGACCAGCTGATACAGTGCTGAATATGGTTTGTCACTCTTGATGATAACAGCAAAGTTGTGGCCAGTGTCATGGTAGGTAAGGTTTTGTTCCAACTTGGTGTAATTGTCTAGCGAAGACAGGCCAATAAAGGGTGATATTCAGCTCCGTCCAGAGGGCCGGCTCAGGTCCTACACGAGTCCTATTTATGTCCACAAAGTAGGACTTGTGACCGTTTAGAAGTAGAGCTGAATTTGGGCCTGTGGTATTCAGTAGTTACCATTTATAACCACATGGCTAAGTCTACCAAATATACAACAGATGAGTTAAAAGTGATGTGGGAAAGACAGAGCAAAAGATAGCCAAGGATTTGCTGGAGGCAAGAGATCTACATGAGATTTACTATAGGATTCCTGTGAATACACCAGAAAGTCATCTTCAGGACATATTGGATGCCAGGCATAGGGCTGGGATTACAGATAATACCCATTAGAACTTTGGCCATCTCTGGCCATCTCCTAGTAAAAGCATATGGAGGAGAAGTTACAGCTGTCTACACTGATATTAAGCAATGATATCCAGATTGTCCTCTGACATTTTTTGTTTTAAGACTTAGAGGGTATTTACTCTTTAACTAGGTCACAAAAACAATTTTGAGTAAGAGCATTCCTCATTGCTAAATGTAATAGTACAAAAAGTGCAAGTTCCAAAGGATTAAATGTGATTAACTACAGCCAAATTGTATCTATGTATTGGTGAATTGAGAAAAGATTACAGCACAGATGGCAGAAAGAAAGTGTAATTGAATGGGGTATTGTCTTTATTTTTGCATTTATAATTAATGTGCTTTGGAAATGTTCTGGATGTCTGTTTTCTACTTTGACTAAGTTTGCAACAAGTCATATGCATTTCTTTGTGTGTGTGTCTTGTTTCCCTCTATCTTTTTTCATCTCAGGGCATACTAATATATGCCACTGAATATATTATTGAAATACATAATTGTTAGCTTGTTCACTCACCTGCTTCACATCATTGTGCAAACCTGTATTCAGTCCTTGTCCTAGCAGGGTCAGAGAACACTGCTGAGGTGGTGGTTATAGCTGAGCTGTTTAACTTCTGAAGAGGAGCTTCTTTCTCTTGTTAATTAGCTTATTTCTTTCTGTCAATCCCTTGCAATTGGTATCTGTGCCATGATAATTTGGGCACAGTATTGTCCTATCACCACAGGTTATGTAGTATAAATTTGGGCGGGGGAAAACTAATTTCTCACAGAAAGGTGGAATCCATTAGATTGTAAGCCCTTGGGGCTAGAACTGTCCTTTATTATGTTTATACTGCACCTAGCACAATGGGGCCCAGCTTTATTGTGGCTTTTAGATGCTGCAGCAAATATAAATGTTGCTGTTAATAATATAGAAAAACTAACAGTAGCATTGTTCTGTACCAGCACTGTGTTTCTGAATTGTCCTCGTACAAAACAAAGCAGCTGTTGATTGAGAAATCAGAAGATTTGGAAAAACAAGAAGGAAAATATGATGGAAAAGATGCACAATCTTGGAGACTGAAGAAAAAACAGAATAAAATAGAAAGCATTGGAGAGTTGCATGTTTGAACAGCTCTTCCTGTGGCTTACATCTCAATTGAGCAATATCTAGGAGAAAGTGTATAGGACAGTAAAATATACCGCTGGTGAAAGTCAGAGTAGCCAAGTAAGATATAGTACAGGGGGGAAATCAGAGCACATTAAGTGTAACATATTTTACTCAGACCTCAGAATGTTCTTTCCTCAGATGGCCACTAGTGACTGACTGCAGTGAAGGCTTTTTTTATTCCAGTCCACTTTTGTGTCTGTTCTTCAATATTTCTCATGCAGTTTATTTTAGGATTTGAGTCTGATGCTATTTTACAAGGAAGCCTCTTGGTGCTGGGTAGTAGGACAAATATTCCTATACTAGCACAAATACGTTAGTGATTGTATAAAAAGAAATCCCTACTCCTGGCATTTCAGTTATCTTGATGAAGGGTTTGATCTGTGACCATTCTAGTTGCATGTCACTGGGATGTGCAGTTCTTAGTCAAGTCTTCTCATCAGTAGATCAGAAATTTATTTCCAAAGTACTACTGCATATTCTATTACTGTATGGTGCTAATGAAATTATAATTTCCAGCATTGGTAGAGTAAAAGGGAAAGAGTAGTTTGTTTGAATTTGCTCTTCTGACTAATCATCAGGCTGTTTTTGATTTCAGTCTCCTAATGATACTAACGTTTTAACTCTGTGTATTTTAGATGTACAGTTGGAGAAATAACCGAGGCAATGAAAAAGGTGTTTGGGGAGCACAGAGCCAGTGACCGAATGGTGAGCGGAGCTTACCGCCAGGAGTTTGGGGAGAGCGACGAAATTCTTCATGCTATCAATAGGTGAGAGTTTGCTGCTGGCTCAGAAGGAGGGAATGGCCTCATAGTTAATGTTAGACATTTGTGTTGCATGTGTGATCCTCTAGAATCACTAGATCAGGGGTCTCAAACACGTGGCCTGCACCCGCCCCCCCGGGCCTACCTCCAGGCCAGGGGTGGACAAACTACACCTGCGGGATTGCCCCCCTCGAGCCCCGCGCCGGCTGGCATCACGTCCCTGGGGCCAGGGGGGGAGAAGCAGAGGGCTCCGTCCCTGTGTTGCCCTGGCCTCCAGGCACGCCCCCCCGCAGCTCCCATTGGCCGGGAACAGGGAACCGCGGCCAATGGGTGTTTCAGGGGAGGTACTTGGAGAAGCGGCAAGCAGCGTGCAGAGCCCTGCGTCCCTCTCCCCCAGGGGCCGTAGGGACATGGTTCTAGCTACTTCCCAGAGTGGAGTGGAACGGGGCCAGGGCCGGGGCTGACAGCCTGCCCTGGCCCTGGCCCCAGCCCCGGCGTGCGCCGCTGCCACCCCGGAGCCCGAAGCCCTCCTGCACCCCGCCCCCCAACTCCCTGCCCTGAGCCCCCTGCTGTACCCCACACCTCAGTTCCCTGCCCCGAGCCCCCGCCACACCCCTCAGGCACCCTCTGGGGGCAGGGAGGGGGCGGAGTTGGGGTTGGGACTTCGGGGAAGGGGTTGGAATGGGGGCGAGGAAGGGGTGGGAAGAGGCGGGGCCTCATGGAAGGGGTGGAGTGGGGGCAGCAAGGGGGTGTGTGTCAGTGATGCGGCCCTCGGGCCAATGAACTAGCCCTCATGTGGCCCTCGTGGTCATTTGAGTTTGAGACCCCTGCACAAGATGGTGCAGTCTGTGTAATGAGCCAACATGTTGTGAAGGCTCCATAATAGTGGACTCTGAGCATATTTGCAGAACAATTCAGGAACTTATATTTATGACTAAACATAAAAAACAAGTTTTATAGGTTGTCCTTGCAGCTACATTCACTCTCAATAATGTCTATAATGTTATAGGACCAGATTCTGCCTTTGGATACTTTCATGCAACTTTAGTTGAACTCAGTGGGAGTTGCACATTCATATCACCAAGAGCAGAATTTTACGCGTCTTTGAGAAACAGATACCATTTGTCTCTTTTGCCAGTTTCTGGCTTTGTTGCTTAGGTGAGGTGCTCTATTAGGTGTTTCTGTAATATTAATTGATGATCTTCACTCCTAACTGCTGTAGACCCTGCACTTTACCTTAAGAGTTGCAAGATTCCTAAAAAGGAAACTCCTGATTGGGTCATGCTGGTGATCTCCAGAATGACTTCAAGGTATTATTGCTGCTGGATGGAAGCATCTCTTTTTAAAGACCAAAAAAAAAAAGCACTAATTTACATGTAGTGTCATGTTTTTCAATGAATGTTCTAAACAAGATGCAGTTACACTTTTCCCATACCTTCTTATGTATCTTGCCTCCTACTGCTCATCTTTTCTGTACATGAACAACATGAGTATTATACATCTGTCACAGTTACAGGAATAGGGACACCTCTGTCCCATTTATGGAGTCTGAGTGCATGATACCTGTCCCAGGGTGGAATTTTACAATTCTCCCACTCTGAGAGCAAGCCCTGGACTACAGTACCCTATCTTACAACAGAAAAACTTCAAAAACAGACTCCAACGAGAGACTGCTGAGCTGGAATTGATATGCAAACTAGATACGATCAACTCAGGATTGAATAAGGACTGGGAATGGCTGAGCCATTTCAAACATTGAATCTATCTCCCTATCTAAACAGTACCCTATGTATCCACCGTGCTTACCCTGCAGGTCTTAGTTCAAGCTCCTGCAGTTCTTCCCTTGGATGGTCGGTGCCCAGGGACAAAGCAGCTTTCTTGAAACCAAAGTCATTGTTTTGCAGAAGGAACAGAGCATTAGAGAGGGCAGGATTTTAAAACAACAAGCAATCTACATGCATGTTTATCTTACCTAAACTGTTACGAATCCCATGATTGTAACCGAGGCAGGCTTAACTTCTTCAGAAACCCCAGCGAGTGCCTGTGTCTCAGCCTGGTTCCCTTGAGGAAATACCCCCTTCTCTTGAGAGAGAGAGAGAGAGAGAGTATTCTTTTGGAAACCTGATTGAGTTTTTTTGCTCTCCAGTGTTCCTGGCCTTTTCCTGTTCTGTCATTGTCTCTTAACAACAGTCAAGTGATTGATGATGGATGTCTTATCTTGAACCATTCTTTCCCCTCCTGCTTGTTTTTTTCCAAGGAGCCCGCACTTAAACTAACCCAATATATTATGCAGCAAACAGCCTAAAAAACTGCCGTATTCATAATTTTTTACAGAGCAGCTCTAAATCTGTCACACCATTATTAGTGGAAATAATATGATTCCCATTTAACATAATTGGAGCAGAGTAAAGGGATTAGCATCCTTATGCTTTAGAGACTGCAGTGGTAATAGATGGACAAAGTCATGTTTATAGGCCACTTCACTTGTAATATCTAGGACTGAGGTCTATATTGTGTGTGTGGTTCACGGGCACTTTTGAAGTCAATGAAACTACTTATGCTTAAACTTAGATGTGCTTTATATATCAGCACCCCAAATAGTGCAATATTTTTGCTTCATTAAGAGCAGCAAAGCAGGGGTGGGAATGAAAAAACAAATCTGCAAACTAAGCAACATTTTATTACTCAAAGCACTTTATAAAGGGAACCTCTCATTGTCCATTCAAAGTGAAATACTAAAATGGTGAGCATGCTGCATGAACCAGCCATGAGTTGGTTGCTAGTGTAGCATAAGGTGCAGGAGTTGCCACTAGTAGTCTGTCTTTTTTAGACTCTTTTAATGAATGACAGTGACTTAGAAGAATAAAATGTATTTTTTAAATAGAGTAAACAAGTTCATGGAGCGTGAAGGGCGCAGACCTCGTCTTCTTGTTGCCAAGATGGGTCAAGATGGCCATGATAGAGGAGCTAAGGTTATCGCTACAGGATTTGCAGACATTGGCTTTGATGTGGACATAGGTCCACTCTTCCAGGTATTATTTAATCGAACCTGTCCCTTAAAATGTATTTTGAATGCAGCTTTTGTCCCTGCAGTTCTTGTGCAGCAGTCACTTTAGCACTAATTGCTGTTTGCTGTTTAATTTCTCTCTTTAGACACCCCGTGAAGTGGCCCAGCAGGCTGTAGATGCTGATGTGCATTGTGTGGGGGTGAGCACATTAGCTGCAGGTCATAAAACTCTTGTTCCTGAACTCATCAAAGAGCTGAACGCACTTGGCCGTCCCGACATTCTTGTCATGTGTGGAGGTGTCATCCCCCCTCAGGTATTGCTCAGTATCTGTTTCCAGAACAAATATACCTTACAGTTATAGGAACACTCAGTTTCAGCCTGCCCTGTTTTGTTGGCTATTTGCTGTGCACTCTTAACATCATTGGGCAGTTACAATGCTGAAGGCTTTCCTACACAATAGTCAGTTAGGGTCAGTTTCAAGTTTCATGCTAGTCACAGAAAGAGGTTGCTGATGTCAATTTTCATGCAAGTTAAGCCCTGGGTTGTCATACATAACTGTTCTGACTTAACATGCAATTTTCTGGCAGGATAAAGCATTAAGCCGCTTTTGTTCAGAAAAAAACTAGCAGCATGGGGTTGTTCTCATATGGACTTTTCAATTGTTTCCCAATTTATAAAAATTAGAATTATTCAGTTCAGCGCTGAAAGCTGTTGCACTTTGTAAATCAGGCAACTGGGCTTACTATATATTTGAGAGATGCTCCCAACTCAGTTCTCCCAGGGGATTTGGAACTTTGTTCTGTTCAGAAAAAATAAAGGTTCACCACAGTTACACGTACCAGACACAGGTGTTAAATGAACTGTGTATGGTAGTTTCCATTTTCCGTGACTGATTCATGTATGAGCAGATGCTGCTGTACTGCCAAGTGCAAATGTTTCCACTAGATGGGTCTATTCTTTAGTCCTCCTAAGCAGCAGTACGTCACTCATATATAAGCCAGAAGCCATGGTGGAGGAGCAAGAGTCTCTTTCCAAAACTACAAGTAGAAGCAGGAATGATGTATTCAGCCTGTTACTTCAAGAGTAGAGGGGAATCTTCAGAATAATAATATTTTGTTTGTAGTGCCTTTCTCCCCAAAGGAATGCAAAGCACTTTGCAAATTAAAGGCCAGATCCTGCCTTAGAATACATTATTATTTGAATTGTGTGTAGCACCTAGGAACCCCGGTCACAGACCAGGACCCCATTGTGTGAGGCACTGCACTAACACAGATACACAGCCCATAGTCTTAGTGGCTCTCTCTACTTATCCTCCCTTGGCAGGGTTGGTGTTGGCCATCCCTCCACTCCACCAGTGCTCCCAAGCTTGTTCACCATTTTTCAGATTTCCACACAATCACTTCCATGCCTTCTGCCACAAAGCCTTCTAATGCCTGGTACAACTTCCCTGAGCTCCTCTAAGCCCCTTTCCTGTTCACATTTAAGTCCCTTTAGGGTCCTCTTCTATGCTACCTGGAATGAATCAAGTTGCCCAGTATATAAATTACATATTGTTGTTCTCTTTCCCCTGATTTTAGATTGTGAACTCGTTGGAGTAGGGACTGTGCTTAAGCATTTGGGAAACACTTAACATAGATTGGGTGCTATCACAGAAGATTAATGATAATTTACATATTTTGATAATTATTTAATAATAATTAAATGCAGCCAGCTCTTGGGTGAAACATAGCTTCTGTTAACCTTACACAGCAACACCACACACCAGTTTAGATGGAGAAGTGAGAGAATATCAGAGCTGCTTTCCGTGTCCCTTTGAAAATGTCAGGGAATCTGACGTTAAATTGACAGAACCCTTACAGTGAAATTGTTCAGAATTTATTTTGTATGTTTGAGCTTTTATTCTGCCATTGCTTCCTCTTTCTGGGAACAGTTGCAAGCCTTCAATCTGAGTGCCCTTGGAGAATTACTCATAGATGCTGTAAGGCAGCGGGTCTCAAACTTCTGTACTGGCGACTCCTTTCACATAGAAAACCTGAGTGCAACCCCTCCTTATAAATTAAAAACATTTTTTATATGTTTAACACCATTATAAATGCTGGAGGCAAAGCGGGGCTTGGGGTGGAGGCTGACAGCTCGCGGCCCCCCATGTAAGAACCTTGTGAGGTGGTCCAGACCCCCACTTTGGGAACCCCTGCTGTAAGGGTATAGTTCATGTTCCAGTATTTAACTATTTAAATCTCTCTCTGAACAGGATTATGATTTCCTCTATGACTCTGGTGTCTCCAGTGTATTTGGTCCTGGGACTCGGATTCCAAAGGCAGCTGAACAGGTGCTTGACGATATTGAGAAGTGCCTGGATAAGAGGCAGCAATCTATGTAACACTGAAACATCACACCACAAAATCAGCCGTATAATAACCGTGTACAGAACATGATCAATCATCAGCTAGGAAGAGCCAGCCACGTAGCTTTGGTTACAATGCTTGGTGCCTTGTGTGCTTTCTAAGAAAGCTGTAATTTCTCAGTCATGTTCTATCTGTGAGGAATATTTCATCTGACTGTGTATATAAAAATTATCTCTAAAAGTACAAGGGAGTTCAGTAAAATTATTCAGATTGTTTCAAGAATTTAGTTAAATAAAATATCCATTCTAATATTTTGGGTTGGGATTGGTTGATTTTACACCACCACCCTAATTAGTCTGTTTTACATTTATTTGGGGGGAGGAGGGGTTTGTCATATATTTGGCAGATGCTTTAGGCCCAGAGACCTTCAGGTAAAATCACCTGTGTTCAGCATAGAGGTGACCAAATCCAGTAGCGTTAGTGGCATTTGGATGTTAATGAAGTAAAGTCTAAGGAGCAAATCTTTTTCTGATTTTCCTTTAGTTGGAATGGTATAAGAAAATTAATTGAAAACACAGACACTGTAGTATGTGGCTATGTCATAAGGAGCAGATCCTGCACTGCCTCCTTTAGGGGCATGGAAACACCTAAATGCAGCAGAGAACCAGTGTAGTCCCACGGTGCTTAGGGAGGCCAGAGTGGAGATGGGGTTGCACAGCTCTGCTCCAGCCTCCAGTTCCACCCTCCACGCCACAAATTGATGCCAGCCTCAGTGTCCTTTCAGTTCTCCCATACATGTCTGGGTACCTCTTTTCAGTGTTGCCCTGCCTTCCCCATGCTATCCTGTGAAGCCACCCCCTTCTCCTCAAACCTCACTTCTGTCTCCTCTGCAAGAAAGGAGTTAATTTGAGATATGTTAACAGTTTACAAATGAATGTTGACTTAATACAGCATTAAAACTACACTACGCAGAAGAAAAATGCTGCTTTTAACCATCTTAATTTAAATGAAACAAGCGCAGACACAGTTTCCTTACCTTGTCAAATCTTTTTTTAAAACTTTCCCTTCATTTTTTTTAGTCATTTACATCTAACACAGTACTGTACTATATTTGCTTTGGTTTTTTGTCTCTGCTGCTGCCTGATCACATACTTCCAATTCCAAATGAGGTGTGTGGTTGACCGGTCAGCTCGTAACTCTGGGTTCATAACTACTACCGTAGAATCCTAGAAGATTAGAGTTGGAAGAGACCTCAGGAGGTCATCTAGTCCAACCCCTTGCTCAAAGCAGGACCAACCCCAACTAAATCATCCCAGCCGGGGTTTTGTCAAACCGGGTCCTAAAAACCTCTAAGGATGGAGATTCCACCATCTCCCTTGGTAACCCATTCCAGTGCTTCACCACCCTCCTAATGAAATAGTGTTTACTAGTATCCAACCTAGACCTCTCCCACTGCGACTAGAGACCATTGTTCCTTGTTCTGTCATCTGCCACCACTGAGAACAGCCTAGCTCCATCCTCTTTGGAATCCCCCTTCAGGTAGTTGAAGGCTGCTATCAAATCCCCCCTCACTCTTCTTTTCCGCAGACTAAATAAGCCCAGTTCCCTCGGCCTCTCCTCTCATAAGTCATGTGCCCCAGCCCCCTAATCATTTTTGTTGCCCTCCGCTGGACTCTCTCCACTTTGTCCATATCCTTTCTGTAGTGGGGGGCCCAAAACTGGACACACTACTCCAGATGTGGCCTCACCAGTGCCGAATAGAGGGGAATAATCACTTCCCTCGATCTGCTGGCAATGCTCCTACTAATGCAGCCCAATATTCCATTAGCCTTCTTGGCAACAAGGTCACACTGTTGACACATAGCAAGCTTCTCATCCACTGTAATCTCCAGGTCCTTTCCTGCAGAACTGCTGCTTAGCCATAAGTCCCCAGCCTGTAACGGTGCATGGGATTCTTCCATCCTAAGTGCAGGACACTGCATTTGTCCTTGTTGAACCTCATCAGATTTCTTTTGGCCCAATCCTCCAATTTGTCTAGGTCACTCTGGGCCCTCTCCATATCCTCCAGCGTACCTACCTCCCCCCGAGCTTAGTGTCATCCACGAACTTGCTGAGGGTGCAATCTATCCCATCATCCAGATCAGTAATGAAGATGTTGAACAAAACTGGCCCCTGGACCAACCCCTGGGGCACTCCGCTTGATACCGGCTGCCAACTAGACATCAAGCCATTGTTCGCTACCCAGTGAGCCCGACGATCTAGCCAGCTTTCTATCCACCTTATAGTCCATTCATCCAATCCATGCTTTTTTAACTTGCTGGCAAGAATACTGTGGGAGACCGTATCAAAAGCTTTTGATAAATTCAAGGTATATCACGTCCACTGCTTTCCCCATATCTACAGAGCCAGCTATCTCATCAGGTTGGTTCAGGCATGACTTGCCCTTGTGAATCCATGTTGACTGTTCCTGATCACCTTCCTCTCCTCCAAGTGCTTCAAAATGGATTCCTTGATTTTTCCAGTGACTGAGGTGAGGCTGACCGGACTGTAGTTACCCAGATTCTCTTTCTTCCCTTTTTTAAAGATGGGCACTATATTTGCCTTTTTCCAATCATCAGGGACCTCCCCCGATCGCCACGAGTTTTCAAAGATAATGGCCAGTGGCTCTGCAATCGCATCAGCCAACTCCCTCAGCACCCTTGGATGCATTGCATCTGGCCCCATGGACTTGTGCATGTCCAGCTTTTCTAAATAGTCCTTAACCTGTTCTTTCACTACGAAGGGCTGATCACCACCTCCCCATATTGTACTGCCCAATGCAGCAGTCTGGGAGTTGACCTTGTCTGTGAAGACCAAGGCAAAAAAAGCATTGAGTACTTCAGCTTTTTCCACATCATCTGTCTCTAGGCTATCTCCCCTATTCAGTAAGAGTCCCACACTTTCCCTGACCACCTTCTTGTTGCTAACATACCTGTAGAAATCCTTCTTGTTACCCTTCACATTCCTTGCTAGCTGCAACTCCAATTGTGCTTTGGCCTTCTTGATTGCACCCCTGCATCCTCTAGCAATATTTTTATACTCCTCCCTAGTCATCTGTCCAAGTTTCCACTTCTTGAAAGCTTCCTTTTTGTGTTTAAGCTCACCGAAGATTTCTCTGTTAAGCCAAGCTAGTCGCCTGCCATATATGCTATTCTTTCTGTACATTGGGATGGTTTGTTCCTTTGCCCTCAATAAGGCTTCTTTAAAATACAGCCAGCTCTCCTGGACTCCTTTCCCCCTCATATTAGCCTCCCAGGGAATCCTGCCCATCAGTTCCTTGAGGGAGTCAGTCTGCTTTTCTGAAGTCCAGGGTCCGTATTCTGCTGCTCTCCTTTCTTCCTTTTGTCAATATCCTGAACTCAACCATCTCATGGTCACTGCTGCCCTGGTTGCCACCCACTTCTACTTCCCCTACAAATTCTTCCCTGTGTGTGAGCAGCGGGTCAAGAGGAGCATGGCCCCTAGTTGGTTCCTCCAGCACTTGCACCAGGAAGTTGGCCCTACTATTCTCCAAAAACTTCCTGGATTGTCTGTGCGCTGCTGTATTGCTCTCCCGGCAGATGTCGGGGTGATTTGAAGTCCCCCATGAGAATCAGGACCTGGTTCATCCTGGCCAGTGCCAAGCTGCTGTATAATCTATCTTGGCTTTGTCTCTTTGTCAGTCCCAGGTGAGAGCTGCTGTGTCTCAGGCCTGATCTACACTAGAGTTATGTAAATATAAGGGGTGGCAGGGCTCACAGCTCTGGCTGTCGCTCCCAGGGGACTCCAACTGTCAGTGCCCCACAGTGCCCAGTCCCATGCCCCACGCTTTGGGGGGGCTCATGGGTGAGCAGGGTGAGGAGGCGAATGGGGAGGGGAGTGGCAGGTGGGTGGGGAGGGGTGAGGAGGAGCCCCCCTACCAGAACCACCCTCTCCCCCCGGCGCCTTGCCGATCAGTGCCTCTCCCTTCCTCCCAGTCCCTGCCGCGGAGCAGATGTTTTGCGGCGTCAGGAGGCGCTGGGGGTGATGGGAGAGGAGCGAGAGCTCAATGGGCTCAGGGAAGGGGGTGGAACTGAGTGGGGAAGAGGCGGGATGGGGGGAGGAAGAGGAGGAGGAGGCAGGGCTGCGGTGGGGCCAGGGCAGAGGGAGCACCCCCCCCCCCGGCAAATAGGCGCCGAGTTTCTAATGTTCTGGGCCCCGCACCTCCCTAGGGACGGCCCAGCCGCACAGTTAAGTTGGTGGAGGCGCTCCTGGTAAGGATGCGCACAGCCAACAGAGGCATAGTGTGGACGTGGACCACTGCAGTAATTACTGTATTGGCTGTACATCAACAATTTAGTTGTGTAGACTTGCCCTCAGTCATAAGAACTGGGCTCACAGCCTCCTGTCACGTTTTGGTTCATTTGCCTCCTGCTGAGTTCCCTTGTTCAGAGGGTCCTATTGTGTTAATTATGCAGTCATTGAGGGTCCCTTTGTCTTCAGGATTCTCCACTGATATGGGTTAGTTTCAGCCAGTCCTTAACAACTCATTCATATAATCCCAGACAGTTACATGACAAACCCTTTGGTCTCCTGCTCTACCCCAGGAGCAGCCTTTTAACCCTTCTGCACCCACAGGGTAATCATGCCAAGATGATGAGTACAAAGTCCTAAAGAGAGTTCCTAAAAATATCAGACAATTCCCACATTTGTCACAGAGATCCTACTGTTCTAACCCGTGTCGAACCTCACCCCATTTCATTCTGTTGTTTGACACCTATACGCACTGCCTCACATTTTACCAGGAGCTTACAAGCACTTTGGTACAAGAGCTCGTACCTTCTCTTTTTGTTTATTATTCTGTGAGAGGCTCGACAACACTGTCCTTTATATAAAGTGAAGTCTCCTGCAGCTGGATGAACTACCCGCTGATTTTACAAATCCCATCAATAGCCTCCCCTGCTTGCTTTGAGGATTGAATTTGATGAAATCTTTAATTAGAATAGGCTGTCCGATGGAGCGTGTGCACATATAATCTCACCACTGCTCAGAAACACTGCTGCATTCTTTTCTTTATCTTCTTAAATAAAGTTAACAATATTGATCCCAATCAAAAACATTGCCTCTAGACCAGGGATCGGCAACCTTTGGCACGTGGCCCGCCAGGGTAAGCACCCTGGTGGGCCGGCCAGTTTGTTTATCTGCTGCATCCGCAGGTTTGGCCAATCGCGGCTCCCGCTGGCCGCGGTTCGCTGCTCCAGGCCAATGGGGGCTGCGGGAAGCAGCGCAGGCCGAGGGATGTGCTGGCTGCCGCCGCCCCCATTGGCCTGGAGCGGCGAACCATGGCCAGTGGGAGCCATGATCGGCCGAACCTGCAGATGCGGCAGGTAAACAAACTGGCCCGGCCTGCCAGGTTGCTTATCCTGGCGGGCCGCGGGCCAAAGGTTGCCGATCCCTGCTTTAGACTGTGCTCTGTTGATTTGATTCAAGAAAGGCATATTGACCTGTGGCAGAATTTGCTTCTGGACACCCAAGGAGTGACAAGTAAAAAACACCACCATCTGCCTTAGGATGGGACATAGCCTCCTCGCCAGTAGCACAGGCCTAGCCATGTGCATTTGTGACTTCTGTGTTCAGTTATTGCATTGCTTTGATTTCTTTCTCCCTTCATATGCTTCCCTGCCCCTTCTCAATTATGTATATGATCCAGCTAGGTTTTCTCTGAGTTTATCTAGCTAACTAATGCACCTTTCTTGTCTCATCTGACTTTTAGTAGAATCTCTCTTCAAAACCTTTTACATCCTCTGGGCCGTATCCTGCTCCTATTGAAGTTAATGACAAGATTCCCCTTGACTTCAGTGGCGGTAGACTCCCGCCTTTTAATTTGTCTACAAAGCACTGGATATGGAGTGAAGCCAAGTGAAAGGATGCTCTTGTCAGAGTAATGTGGGAAGACACCTGGGGTAAATCCATACTGCAATAAACCTGCAGCCCGGAGTCTCTGACCTTGGGTGAGCTGACTGAAGCTCGTGGGGCTTGGCTACCAGGCTAAAAATTGCAGTGTAGATGATTGAACTTGGGCTGGAACCTGGACTCAGAGACCTTACCAGCTTGTGGAGTCTCAGAGCCTGGGCTCCAGCCTGAGCCCAAATGTCTACTCTGCAATATTTTGCCCTGCAGCCTGAATCAGCTGACCCAGGCCAGCCGCAGGTCTTCTGTTGCAGCGTATGAAGGCAAGCGCTATCCCGAAAGCTCTCATGCCTTTAGAGCGTTTGTATTAGATCCTCTGTGCAAAGGGAAAGTTGGCTGAAAAACTCTTCTTCCAAACCTCTCACAGTTGACAACTGGGCAGTCAAATGTGAGAAGCCAAGGTGAACCATACCTCTCCTTGATGTTCTCAGCTGTAAAACTGGAGTGACACATTATTATATACTTTTTTAACATTAGCTTTAATAACATTTATAAATACACAGGTTAAGAAAAGAGTGTCTGTACATCTGGCTATAAGGCTTAGATTATCCAGAAATACCAAGTTTGTTTTAAAGGTCGTAAAATACATATAGTACCTAATCAGCAATAACCCAAATTTAGGTGAATAAATTTAACAATACAGTTTAGATATTAGCATCCACATATTTAGGTACATCACTCATGAAAAGTTGTACAGAGAGTTGGTTGTGGAAAGCAAAATATATCTATGAGTGAAGATAGTCCCTCAGTAATTGAGAATTTAGGGTAGATTGTCCCTTAGAAAACACAATCCATCAGGGAAGTATTTCAGTTACTTTCCTGACCGTGCTTCTCATGGGCACTCCAGCTCCTCCCTCTTGGTATTGCCGATGTCCGGTGATGTGTTCTATGTAGATGTCCCTCGACCACCTGATGGCGGCCGACACCATGAGTTGCCGCATCAGCCAGGCATAGCGCTGACTGATCCCGCAGTCTCTCAGCACTCGGTCATTACTCGGGTCCATGCGCCCAGCGTTCTGACGATCAGCGTGTGTGTCTGAACCTGGTAACCCTTAGCTCTCTACTGATGTATGTAAACCAGATTGTGAGCCACTTATTCAAGCTGATGAGCAGTTACTTTCAGGAGTAGGCCTGTTAACATGTGAGAAATTGTTCACCAGTGTGAGTCAGAGTCTCATCATCTGACTCTTAGCCATTTAGCTTTTGAATTTTAATAGTGAAAATGTCCGAATTTAGAACCAGAAATGGGAAACTCAAAATGTCACTTACTTCTGACTGCCAGTTTGTTCCTTTAATATAAGATTTTGGACTTCTTAAAATTGCACAGCTTGGCTCTTAGTTGTAGAACCTTTCCATTATTTAAAAAGGGAATGTATAAAATAACTTCATTCTTCGAGCAGATCCCAGCTAAGAGCTGTTATGCTGGACACTGAAAAGTTACAAGCTAAATAGACCAGCTAGCCAGCTGGAGAAAGGATGATTCCTATTTTGCAGATGTGGAACGGAGGTACAGAGAGGTGAAGTGACTTGCCCAAGGTCACAAAGGAAGTCTGTGACAGAACTAGGAACTGAGCCCAGAGCCTGCGTCACATCCAGCTCTTAAACCACATGATCAACCTTTCTTCTGCTCCTGCGGCACTTTTCATTCATTATTTGTGCGTGAGTAGCTCCCATAATGTGCTAGGTGCTGATGCCATGCAATCCCTCCCCCACCCCACCCCACCCCACACACACTGAGAATTCCAGGCTAAGAACATGACTTCTCACATTCAAAGTGCTTTACAACCATTAATAATGGCACTTTACACGTGTATGGAGTCTCAGTGCTTTGCAAAGTGGGGCGTACATCAGCATCCTTTCACAGGTGGTGAAGGGAAGGGAAGAAACCGAGGAAGTTTAAATGATGCGCCTCCGGTCAGACAGTGAATTGGTGGGGGGGGGGGAGAAAGGAACCCAGATTTCCTTAGCACAGGCTCCTGCTCTAACTACTCAACCACCTGGTTTCTCTTAAATAAATTGATCTGCCTCAGGGAGGTAAGGGAAGCAAGTATTATTCCCATTTTACAGAAGGGGAAACTGCACCAGAAAAGTAAAGGGTCAGATTTTTAAATGTGCCTGGTGCCGACCCAGGCAGCTAGACCGATTTAATGGGACTGTCAAAATTTCCTAAACAAGTTAGGAACCTAACTCCCCTGGAGTTCAGTGGGACTTATGCACCTAACCTGCTTAGGTGCTACTGAAAATCTCACTGGATGCCTGCCTGCATCTATAGGTGCCTATAAAAATCTGGCCGTGAGTGGATTGTATAGGGCCGCAGACTTAATTGTTCTAGTTACTGCAAACACAGTGGGCCAGATTCATCCCTGGTGTAACTCCACTGAAATCCCTTACACTGCAATGGTGGCTTAGCACACTCAAGGCGTGTTGTTGTTGGAGTGTTTAACGGGGGAGGGAGGGGAGTGCATCCCGTACTGAAGCCTGCAAAATCACCTTTGAAATAGTCCTTGAGCTTGTTCATCCATCCTTCATACCGTCTCCTGGGCAGAGAGCGCTTTTGACAGGCATCTCTGCTACAGCTATTGACAGGCTCTAGCTACAGCCATACAAATGATTGCCCTGAACCTATTTATGGCTCTCAAGAAGTTAGACCATCACTGCTTTATAATCTGCCCTTTACTTACCCACAATATGGATTGTATTAACCACCCATGGTTACTGTGAATATTTTTTAATGTTGATCATTCAAGCAAACCATAACTTACTCACTCATATGTGCGGCTGAGTGCTCTTCATTTTCCTGTTAGGGCAAAGGGTTCCCCTAGCCCCTTAAAAATATAGGGTGGGATTTTCAAAAGCACCTATGTGATTTAGGAGCCCAAGTTCTCCTGAATCACTTAAGCCACAATCCTTATGCATACACGTACCTTGACACACCATGAGTACACCTAAGGCTACAACTCAGCCAGAGCACTTTATTTGGGGACTGCCTGTGCTTCCTCACTGCATGTTGGCCAGTTTATGGGATTTTTTCCCCCAGCATGCATTTCTGGGGGCTGGCCCTTTAAATCTGGCAGAGAGCATCAGCTATGGTTCTCAAGTGGCTATTTTGTAACTGGCTGCTGCTTGCTGTATCCAATTTATTTGAACTAGTGGGATTAATTTCACCACACACACTACTCTTCAGTTCCCTGCTCCATGCCTGCTTACATGGGCTTTGAGCAGGAAGGGGTGAATTTCACTCTAAAACCTAGCTCATTGCTTTCTTGGTCCATCTTCAGAGATAATGATGTGTGCCACAGTTTCAGGGTAAGTACACCTGTATTCCCCCTTCATGGTCCACTAAAGGCACCCACTTTAGGCTTCTGGTTCCCAGCGGTCACCTATGTTGGGCGGAGACTCGAGTATCATTCCCTCCTGAACAGTGATTTTTAAGGCTGCACAACTCCCTGCTTTACATTGTGATATCCCCAGCAAGCCAGACAGCCTAAAAAGGCCAGCACATGACTGGTGTATCGCCTGCAGTTATAAATGACCACATCGCTCTTTCTAAGCAAGCACATTTATTCTTAAGATAAAAGCATTACAGAGAAAACGTATTAAAAAAAATAAAAGAACCCGCATGCATGCTAGACAGCTTACCAGAAGTCTTCCCCATTCCATCTTAGGGCTCTGGAAGGTTTTAGTTCTTCGAATCCACAATTGGGTTTTCCTCATGGTTACAAGATCATCCGTATTAGCTCCAGAATGAGAATGCCCGACTGGGCAGATCAGCCATTTCTTTATACAGCTCGGGCTTTTGAGCTTGGTCTTCTGTTACAGGTAATCAGCAGGCAATGACCCCCTGCTCAGAGCATAGCTTTGGAAGATTGGGATTTTGCATAACCAGGAGTGGGAACTTGCATTAACCGTGCTGTAGAGATTCCCCAGGAAATCCACTTAATACCCATTGACCCAAAAGTCCATACTTGTCAGGCACATTTTCAATATAGTCTTTTGAACTCCTCAGTCTTACATCTATCACATCTCCACCCCTCAGGAGGTTACTTACAGTGTCAGCCTGCAATAATATATAAACTAATACAATAAAGGATTTTAAGGATATTACAGGAAATTGCCATAGCTGTCACAATAACTATCCTGCCTCCCTCCTCTCCCTCCTTAGCCCAACCAGTCTTCTCCCTTCACTCCCCACTCCTTAGCCTATCTCCTACATGCACCTGTCCCCACATTTCCTCTGTTAAATTGCTGTGTAGACTTCTGGTATCGGGCTGGAGCCCAAGCTCTAGGATCCGAAAATTATTTTAAAAAATGGATGCCCTCAATCAAAACATTTTATTTTGATAACTTTGTTTCACTTTCTTTAATTTTTTTACTATAACTTAACTGACATTTTGGAATGAAAAGTCATTTCAAACCAAAAACTGGAACTTTTCATTTAGAAAATGTTGAAGTGGGAGGTTTCAACAATTTCAAAACTTAGGGGGGTTTTCAAATTTTTTTTTTTTTGAACCAGGAAATTTGTCAAAACTGACCCTTTCCCACGAATGGGCTCAGTTTCGACAAATCAGCATTTTCCACCAAACAGTGTTTCTTCGATAAATTCCCGACAAGCTCCACTGAGTTTCATGTGTAAAAGACTGTGACAAAAAGTGATGGGCAAGACAGGAGGGAGCACCAGGGAGTGGCGTTCTGCAGTAATTTGAATATGACCCATGGACACCTGGGCCTGGATCCTTAAAAGGTATTTAGGCTCCTAATTTCTACTGATTATTTCCTAGAAAGCATCTGAGCCCACGTTACTTCTGTTTAGTAGCAGGAGTGAAGCAAAGAGCGAAGGAGGAGGAGGGGGCTTAAACCCATGTCTCCTCAGACACACCCATTCTTTGCCAACCCTCAACTTTGCAGACTGAAGAGACTTGGGATTTGCTTCCCCTTCACAAGGCTACACCTAGCCTTTGTCCTTTCTCCTCTCGACGCACAGGGGCCCGAGACTCCTCTAATAGTACCATTGACTTCAATGAAGTAATTCCCTGTTTACACTAGAATAAGCAGAGAATCAGGCCTGCTATGTCTACTCTCCCTTCCCCCTTGCACCCCCTGCTGGGTATCACAGGACTTCAACTCAAAATTAAGTCATTACACTGTCAAAGCTGTGTTCCTTCTACCCACCACTCGGTTCCACTCTGGGAGGAGCAACACAGGCACTGGTGTCAAAGGAATTGTCATTCTTTGACAAATAATATACTGTGTGCTTCCTTATTCTAAAAGATTATTTCGTTGCTCACATCTTTTTGTGTTCTGCAGCAGCAGACCCTTTCTCTAAGACTGCCTCAGTCCTACTGAGGTGCCTCAGCATAGACCCGCCCTCTTATAGAATCCTTGCCCTGACATGCCTTTCTGGCGGCTGGCCCTTTAAATTTGGCAGAGGCAAACAACTGTAGCCCTAAAATGGCCATTTTGCAAGTGGTTGCTGCATCCCGTAGCTCTGTCTCTTCCAGCTGGTGAGTGTTCTTGATTCCGCTATGTTTGTCCTTTCTTATTGCTGGGGAAGTGGCATATTGTCCTTCTTTGTTTAAAGGCATCTAATTTGGGGTGGAAGGTTCAACTTCCAGTATTATCAGTTGTTTTCTCTTGAGGCACAGTCATGAGATTCCAGCATAAAGTCAGAAGCATAGGGGAAAAAATAAAAATCAGTAAATCCTCTTTCAAGCATCGTACTTATTCCTCCACAGTAGTTAAGCTAAAGCTGGTTTTGTTTGGTTTAGGGCAGAGGGGAATCCACCGATATTTTAATTTTCATAAAGTGAAAGTCCTTCAAAACACCTCTTTCCTTGCTGCTTAACTTTAAAAAAAAAATCATGGTTCTTTACAACATTTCACTCAATTTACAACAGCAATTTATCATAACGTACATCATGACGGCCCTCTTGGACTGATTCCCTATAATACAGGATGAAGTAAGCTTTTCCGCTGTGTTTGTAAAGCCAGCTCTGCTGCTCATTGGGTTGAGGCCTCCCCGTAGTTCGCCTTTGCAGTTGGACAAGCACGTATGTTTTCTCTACCCATCCACATCATCGACACGTGGTTTTCGATCGAGTTCTCTGTGTTAAAGAAGTGAGCTCGCCAGCCACAGCAACACTTCATTTGCTTAATTTCACGCCGGAAAGTTTTGCTGAAGACGTAGTAAATGAAAGGGTTATAAGCTGTTGAAGACTTGGCGAACAGACACGGCAGTAGCGTAATGACAGGATGTAGAGAATTGCTGGAGTTAAAGATGGACCAGAAGCTGACGGCTGCGTAGGGTGTCCAGGCGCCAAGGAATCCGACGCTGACAAGCACGGCCATCTGAAAAAGGCACAGTGTGTTCAGTCCTCAGCTAACACTGCTTTTTCCCTTCCCTGGCTGTGGTACGTCACAGGAGGTGTAGTATGGCCAGAGAGCCTGGACCATGGGGGCAAATGGAAGTATAAGGGCCCTGACCTACAACTCTCGCAAGGCATTGCTGACTCAAAATATTTCCGTTTTCCATACAGAGAAGACACTTTTAATGAACAGCTTTGTTTAGTCAAAACCCCAATTTTTTATTCCCCCCTCCCCACCCTCAAAAAAAAAGAAATCTGTGATGGAAAATTTTTGGAGACGTACCTTGCTGTCCAATGGATGGGGAGAACAAATTATGTAAATTTGTAGAACTATGGGATGGAATCACGCAGTAATGATTTTCCCCAAAGAGTAATTAGGCATCAATGCTTTTATCACTTCTTTCTAATACAACAATGACTATCTAAAAGACTGCCTCTCTCCCCAGGAGAGGCTGCCACAGCTGCAGTCAGCAGAGGGTATGAGAGAGTCAGGGCAGCTAGAAGGGTACGCCCCATTAGGGCCCTGAACCTTCAGAATTTGCTTTTCCCATTGTTACATGTCCAGGTGTGCTGCTAGACCCAGCTGTCTCCCTGGTCTCTAGGGACTTAGGAGATGGGTGAGGCTGAAGGATGGTTAGAAGGGAGGGCAGTTCTGGAGGTGATTTGGGTAGTGGTGTTTATTAAATTTGGCCACGATTTTAAATAAATAGGAACCTGATTTGTTGTTTTTTAAGGCTCCTAATAAGTGGCTTGATTTTCAAAAGTGATGAGCTCTCATCTGCGCTCATTAACTCTAGGCTCCACAATTGCCAGCCTCGAGTGTTGAAAGTTCATGAGTCAGGCCCCTAAAATCAGTAGAACAGCTTTACAATCTTGAAAATTAAAAAAAAAAAAAAAATACCACTATTCTGGGTTCTCTATTTGCCTTATGGTTCTTGAGCCTTTATGAGTCACCTTTTCCAGCTTTTCTCTGCAACCATGAGGCTAGAAACTTTTCTTTTAAATAAAAGCTGAGTCTCAGGTAATCATGTGACTCCAGGAGCTGGGGCTTTAAGAAAAACACCAAATTCTGTGAGACTTGCAATAAAATTGCAAAAGTTGGCAACACTGACACTTCTAACCTTGTAGCTTTCTTAGGCCCAGATCCTCAAAGGAAATTAGGAGCCTTTTAGGATCCAGGCCTTAAATTAATCTTGGCCATATGTTGCTTCTGGGGTAGTGTTATCCTAGAGTAATTGCTAGAGCCTCCTTATTTTATGATATGTAGTTTCTCAAAGGGTACCCAGAATCTGGGCTAGGCACTTCCGTTTACTGTAGCATACAAGGGAATATAATAATGACAAATTACACTATGCACCAGCAGGTGGAAGTTGAGGAAATAAAAGTTCTTTGAACTGGAGAGTCCTTTATGTTGTTCATCAAGGAAAAATTAATGTTTGTTCCCTAATCTTACAAAATAACAGTCAGCCCTTCCATGCTAGGGTTCATCTGAGGTTTTCAAAGCACTTTCCAACATGAATTCATGGATTTCAAGGCCAGAAGGGGCCACTGTGATCACCTAGTCTGACCTGCTGCACAGCACAGGCTAAAGTACTTCACCCAAATTCTGTATCCAAACCATATTTTCTATTCGAGACATGGCATAGCTACAATAGTTAACCCACACCGTATGCTAGTGTAGCAGGCAAAAATATCACTTTGCCCACCTTTCCTCTGGAGGAGAGCAGCTTTTTCACCGTATACATTAACCCTCAGCCCAGTGGCTCCGGCACTCTCCTGGCATGTGGGAGACCCAAGCACAAATGTCAGACAGAGGTGAGAATTGAACCTGGCTCTCCCACATCTTAGCACTGGTTATAAGGTATGAGCTGTGCACCTGTCAGCCTGTCTGGAGCTGCTGGGGGAGGAGTCCCTAGGTGCTTGGAAAGTTGCACACAATTCTTTCTGGCTTCTTAGGCCACAGAAAGGAATCATCATAAGCTCTCAGATACTCTGAGTCTCTTACAAAAACAGCATGGGCTACGGGTATAGTAGGCCAGGAGAGGCTGAACCTTCCCAAACAGCTAAGTTATGGGTCCTCCCTGAGGCCTCCATTCCACATCCCACTCTTCCCCTGTGGCCCCACCCATGCTGCTCCTCTTCCCACCCTCCCTCAGTCTCTCCCTCGAAGCCGGCGGGGCCTTGAGTGGGCGGGCTGAGGTGGCTGGGGCTGGGGCTCGGGCAGGCCGGTGGGCTAGGGCTCGGGGCGGGGCTCCTCTGGCTGCTGTGGGAGGTTTGGGGTTCTGGCAGGAAAGGGGGGTGGAATGGGAGGGGCCTCAGGCAGAAGGGGCGGGGCTGGGGGCTAGCCTCCCCGAATGGGGGGTTCACGTGCCACCCATGTAAAACAGCCTGGCTGGATCAGATTGGAGAAATGCCACAGATCCTCAGATAGGTGCAAAATAATGTGGGCTAGAGATTCCCACTCACTGAGTGTGAAGGGAGCTAGCTGGGTTCCTGCAAGGGTCACGTCACAGAGGGCCCCTGCTTGCTTTGTCCTGTTCTGGCTCTTCAGGTCACTCACCAGTGTCAGCCTCCTTTCCAGCTTAACCGCATTAGGGATCCTGTCAAAATTCTGTATCTCTTGATATGCTTTGTGAACCTTCCACGCTATGCCCAAGTAACAGATGAGGATGGTCAGCGCAGGCAGGAGTGTGCACAGGATGAACATGCTCAGGATGAACGAGAAGCCGTTGGCGGAGTTGTGGAATTCGCTCCACGCTATCGTGCAGGAGATGCCGAACGGTTCGGGGCCATAATAACCCCAACCCAGCAAAGGCAGAATGGCCCAGAGGAGCGAGCACAGCCAGATGAACGCAATCGAAATGCGAACGGCATTCTTGTTGATTGTATTGCCTGGAAGAAAAGGAACAGCAAGTCCATATGAATCTCACGTTAACCCCATGATTTCAGGGCTAGTTTAAAGGAATAAAAGATTTGCCCTGTGGGACCCATTTGCCCTCTGATGTATCAATGTTTTTGTACCATGCCAACCACAGCTGAAGTCAAGGAGGTGCCCTGGCTTTCACAGCCCTCTGCGCCAGATCCTCAAACTGGCCTTTTCCCATCCAGTGCAGCCAGGGAATGGTGCTGCAAAGGTGGCTGAGCTATCACTGCAGCTCCCTGATCGTTGGGTCACTGCGGGTAAGTCGATGCTCTGATAAAATATCCGCAGCACCAAGTCTCTGAGCACGGGCTCAGGCCACAGAGCTAAACATTGCAATGTCGCGGGGAGCGTCTCAGAGCCCAGGCTCCAGCCTGAGCCCAAACATCCACACTGCAATTTTAGAGCCCTGTGACCCCAAATCAGCTGACCCAGGCCAGCTGCAGCGATACCTCAGGTCTTTTATCACAGTGTAGACTACTCTGAATGCCAGTCTAGTCCCTGGAACAACTAAGAGCAGCTGCAGGGCTGCTACTCTAGAATCGTAACAGCCTACAGGGGGCCATGCCAGCAGGCCAGGATTGCCAGCGTGCAGCATTCTGGTTAGGCCCCTTTCTCCCAGCCAGTTCCTTGCAGGTAGGGGGTGCATGAGTCAGGAAGCGGTTCTGACCAGCCCAATTTCCCTGTAGCCAGGAAATCCAGGCCAATGCAAAGTAGCTTTAGCAATGTCAGGAACTAGGCCTTTGTCTCTCATTGGTGCTTTGCTAACGTTACCTGTTAAGCGATGCCCTGTAGAA
The DNA here is from genome assembly GCF_002925995.2 of Terrapene triunguis. Classification (NCBI taxonomy): domain Eukaryota; kingdom Metazoa; phylum Chordata; order Testudines; family Emydidae; genus Terrapene; species Terrapene triunguis. The sequence continues at coordinate 73,075,492 of NW_020664393.1, read as the reverse complement.
CCAATTCATTCTAGTTAACAGGTCACATGTCATGGTGGACTCACTCTGCTTCCCCCCACCCCAGAGGCTATTGTCTGTCTCTTTTGTTCTGAAGCCAGATCTCTTCCTCTACCATATGGTTTCTTTACTCATTTCCCCCTAAGAGCAGCTGACAACACATTTAAGATAATGAAGTGCAGCCTACTTGGAAACAGCTGTCAGTAGCCTGTTGTAGAGGGGCTATCAAATTGCTTATAGCTCTGAGTGGCTTCTACTGCACTCTTCCTTCAGGGGACCTCAAAGATATCACTTTAATGAAATGCCCAGCTTCCACCCACACAACGAGTGGGGAGCCTAACAGGTCACCAAGGAACAGGGATAGACAAACCTTAAAAGATTCTGAGTTTCAGGACAGATAAGTACCAAATTCTGATTTGAAATCCATCACTGTGGCATTATGTGATTTATAGCAGCACCTAGAGGCCCCGTTGTGCTAGGTGCTGTACATGTACTTAGTGAGCGACACCCCCTTCCCTGAAACTACAGACGAGACAGAAAAAGGATGGGAGGAAGGAATCGCCTGCACTGACATATGGAGAACTGAGGAACAGAGACTTAGGGCCATATCCACAAAGGTATTGGGGTGCTGCAGTTCCTAGCTCCTATGTCCCAAGCTGCCTAATGTAATCCACAGTCCTGCATTAGGCACCTAAGGAAAGGATCCTCAGAAGCCAGCAAGATGAACTGGGAGCCACCTATGACCTGAAACTGGCTCTCTCAACATAATAGCCCAATGCTCTACTATTATGGTCCCCGGATGACTCATTGTCATGACCCAGGTCCACAGGAGCAGCCATGCATCAGCCCTCCACTTGGCAGCCTGCTGACAACTGCTGACCCCAGGACCTATGAAGTCCAGCCACAGTTTGAAGTTCCGCCCCTGAGGTCCTATTGGTGGAGTCCCAGAGCAGCCAATTGGCCGGCCTGCCCTATTTAAGCCAGGAACAGGAAGCTGTCTGAACAACCAGGATCCACCCTGTCCTGGACTGTGTACCTTGTGCCTCTTCCTCCTGCGTCTCCCCCTGCCTGACTTTCTAGCATCCCGACCTGGCTTGGCTCCTCACCTCTGATCTCCAGTTTGACTCCTGTCTCTGACCCCCCAGTATCCTGACCTGGCCTGACCCTGGTTACCGACTCATGGTTCTGATCCCAAGTTGGTCTCCTGCCTTTGATCTCCCAGTATCCTGACCCAGCTGACTCTCAACTCTTGACTGTGGACTCCAACTCTGACCACTAGGTCTGGCTGCCCACGACCCGGCCTTGACACTCTTCAGTATTGTATTTTATTACTTACTATTAGATGTGGATGAGTTGGTTACAAGGAACCGGATCACAGCCATCATACACAAGGTCATCATGCTGGAGACGCCGAAGAGGAAACCCATCAGGGCATAATATATACAGGACGCATCTCCTCCCAGCCAGGCATGGTTCCATGCTGAGGCAATGGCCAGCGGGTACATGCTGATGGCCATTCCAAGATCCGTTACGGCTAAATTTATTATAAGCAGCTCGGGTGACTTGAGATGGGAAGAGCGCTTCACTGCGGTAGCAAGGACTGCTGAATTCCCCAGAATCGTCAGGATCCCTGAGAGGGGAGAAAACAGTGTAGATAGTAATAATGATCGATGTATTTGTTGACATGCCAGTGATGTGCTTGAGCTGTGAAAGACAACCAGTGCCAGTTGCTGGCCTATCTAAAAGATAGACACATAGAGGTGCCATTTGTAAGGAAGGCAGTTGCCCTCCCCCAAAACCTTGGTTTGCTCCCGCCGACTTTTCATAGGTCTATATTCTTTCCGCTTTTCGCCCCTCCCTCCCCCGCAGACTGTGCAGGATATGAAATAAACACATGTAATGTTCTAGATGCTGACGTGACTGTGCTTTCCGCACCTCCCCCACAAGAACTTTTCTGAAAGGACGTCCCTGCAGACACAGAGCTAAGGTGCGCTGGGAGACTTGGAGGCATTTGGCTAACGATGTGGCTCTTTGGCTCCCTCTAGTGGCTAGACAACACAGAGGTTTGCATCTGCTACTGTAAGCTGTCAGGCCTGGTCATCAAGTTCATGTGGTAGTAATAATAATACTTGGCTCTTATGTAGAGCTTTTCATCAAAGCCCTTCACAGTCTTGAATGCATGTATCCTCGCAAGTGAGCAGGCGGTCCCAGGTTCAGTCCCTGCAGCTGACTTGAACAGACATTGTTAGTGACAGGACGCTGCAGAATTCGTCACAGTATTTGTTGTTTTGCTGCAGCCGGGCACCCGATATTTTGTTTTGCCCCCTGTCCTTACTGGGACCTGCCTGCAGCTGCATCTCTTCTCTACAATGGTGTCAGTCTGTTGGAGTCAGTGGGGCCACACTAGTGTAAAAGCAGTGAGGGTGAGCTAAGCGTCAAGCCCAGACCTTCCTGTGGTACCTAGAAGCACTCTTTTAGCCTAGAGGATCTGTGCTGATCCATCTGTATATGATTTGTGTGAGATCTTAAAAAACTAAAGAACTAGTCCTCAGAAATGTGCCTGGCTTAAAATATACAGTGCCAGATTCCCTGATTTGATCTGGCTTATTTGTACAGCTCTTGCAATGCAAAGCAGCCACAAACCTGGCTTAACTGGTCCTTGCTGGCGCCGCCCAAAGCTGCCAAGACATACCAATGAATCGGGCCTGTGATGTTCAAAACACAATGATTTTGGGGCCAGACCTTTGTTTATTCTGTGACTTTACTGAGGAAAGACCAGCATTTGACCCTTCACCTAATAAGACTCTTCAGTTTTTGTAATGCTTCTTTTAGTGAAAATCTCTGCTGAATAAACTTCCTTTCTGAAGCTTTATTAGCTTTGCTGAAATCATCACAAAGTTCTCTCTCCTGACCTCAGGACCCAACCTTCCCAGGCCTCTACATGCAGAGCTGCAGGACTGGGCTCTGAGTTAGGGTTACCATACGTCTCTTTTTCGAGCCTTCTTGCTCCAGCGGTATTTTTAAAATAACAGGAAATGTCCCTAGTTTTTGCAGAGCAGACAATCTGCCACTCCAAAAAAGCCCTGATTGGTCCACTTCCCAATTGGTCCCTCCCCTGCATCTGCCCTCTCGTCCTCTGCCCTCCCCTCCCCTGACTGGTCCATTCTCCTTCAAGCCACAGTTGCTGGATTCTACCCACCTAGTCCCGGGATCTCAGCCCTCAAGAGGGGGTCCCGCAGAGGTGCTGACTGACGGCTGTCATTGCATCCTTGGCTTGCAGCAGCCACCCTGCCACCATGAAAGGGAGTGACACTGCCCCTCACCCCCAGTGAGTACCCCCTCCACAGGTACTGTTACCCGGGGTTCTTGCAATCCAAAGCTCTTGGTAACTTTACTCTGTGCGAGGAGGTGTCAGGAAATAAATCAGGGGAGACACGGCCGTCCAACCGACAGATGGCCGGCACAAACAGGACAACACAAGAGTGCTTTCACTTAAAGCTAAACTTTACTTAGACTCAAGCACTTACACACGTCCACAACAGGATTAGTAAAACACCCCCAACCCTTGATAATTACCAAAGCTGAGTGTGGCTCTCGAGTGGCACAGTGGCAGCCC